>NC_038244.2:19369621-19669621 GCF_000004515.6 Glycine max
AAAAGAGCGCAAGAGAAAACGGTGTCCCTGTCTCCCAGACGGCACGTCAGTCTGTCATGCTCCTAGGGTGGGTGTCTAAGTTCATTTTCTAGGTAGAATTGAAGTGATTGTGATTGCTTGTAAACTCACATTGCATAGTGAAAATCCAATTCAGGTTGAATTAGCTTTTTAGAATAGATAGTGAATCAATATAAATATTGTTCTCTATCTTCTCTTTTAACTCTCATCTCCCTCTATTGCATTCTTTATCGATTTGCAAAATTTTAAAGATATTTCAAATTGATACACTTTAACAAAAATGTTACTATGTTCGGGTGATTGATTCAATATTGTTTTAAAAGAAATTTGTGATAAAATCCTTTGAGCAGTAAAAGTTTTAAAACTCTATTTTTTACATTTCGATTTTACACCAATTCACTGTTTCTTGGTTTGGTTAGTCTCATTGTTATTTTTCAGGGTGGAACAAAGTTGGTCTTGAATAGGTTTGAACTTTGCCAAGAGATTTTTTTTAGGGTGGAATGAAGTTGGATTTCTCTGTTTTTTCGATTAATCCTTGTATTAGCATAAGATTCTCTTTGGCCTTTTGAACTCCCTCTTGAGCTTGAATCAATTTGTTTCGATCCTGCTCTATAGAAGACTTTATTTCGACAATATCAGTAGTATGTTGACTATGTAATTGATGAGCTTTGACAGCATTATTGAAGATATTAAGGAAAGATTTTATTTCCTTTCAAATTTCATCAATCACCAAGTCATTAAACTTGAAGACCTCATTGATTGATTGCTGAAGTTAACGTTTGTAGTATGGATTGAAGATAGAGTCTTCAAGAGATTGATCAAAAGTCAACCATCGAAACTTTGCCCCAGCTTTGTCAAAATGTGTAAATGGCCTATTATGGCTAGATTCAGAATCTTTACATGACATCGAATTAAAAGACCAAACATCGATGAAGGAAAATGGATCAGCATCTATTGGATGTGTTTCTCTTTGAAGATTTCCTGCATTCATAATGGGAGATTCTTCGACAATAATTGCAACAAAATCAAGACAAGTTTAAATTTGATCCTCAAAATAAAATAATTGAGTAATTGTATTCTCTATGGTTACATACTTGGATTAATTACGAAAAATGGTCAAGGTTTGAATCCACCTCGACTGTATATTCTTCAACTATTGGTTCTAGGAGTGACATTTGCTTTGATGGAGAGGATTCACTATGACTTTGAGTATCCTCTTTCTCCTCAAAATTCTCTTCTGCTCTAGCATTACTTGTATTTGTTGTCAAAATTGGTATGTTCGAATCTTTTAAAAATAAAACATATATGTTAAAAATGATTTTAGATATTGAAATTAGAGTATTAAAAAATAATTAGGGATCAAAATATTTACCAATTGTTTCCTTATTTACACTTTTCACACTAGAGATAATAGTTGTGGTATCTTGAATTTCTTTTCCTTATCGAAAGTTAAAAAGTTAGTTCTATAGTTCTTAATAGAATTTGGTTATGAAAAGAAAATTTGTAAATGTTTTAGAAAATTTACCCCATCATCACCAATTTGGGATGGACCTTGAGAGGTGGAAAGATCTACTATATACTCATCTTGCAATGAAGGGAGGCAAGATTTATATGTCAATGTTCCATTCGAAAGATGTATCTCAAGAAATTCTCTAGATCTTTATCATGTGAAATAAGTTTCCCTGAAAGATTCCTCGAATAATAATGTCTTCGGATTTTCAAAAAAGGACTTGCATTGTTTAAAAATTCATTATTCGACAAACAAAAAGTGATAGAAATAAAAAATCAAATACCTTTTTCTTGGTCTTGGCAGAAGGGGTTGATTTAAATGGAGAACCGATAGGCATGTCTTCATCAGAGTCATCTAGTCCTTTTGAAACTTTGGTCTTTGTGGGTTAAGAGGTAGTAGACTAGAATAATAGGAAATTTGATAAACTATGCAAATTCAAGAAATAAGTTAAATCAAAATAGAACAAATTGAACCTGTGATGGTTGTTGGAATTGGGTGGTTTTGGAGGAAGCTCCACTTGATCATCATATTTGGTTTTGGTGTTTTTCTTTGATCCCTATGAGAAATTAATTTAATTGTTAGTAAACTACTAACAATAAAATCAAGTTAATTAAAAATTCGATATACCTTATTTCTTGTACTACCGGAAGAAAGGGTTTTTCTTTTTCAAGAAGATTTTTTTAGAAGTTTTCTAATCATCATCCTCACAATCTTCATTATCTCCTTGATGGGGAATTTGGATAGGGATAGCTGGAAGTTGAATTTGAAAACATTAAGATATTCAATAAGGGTTATTGCAAATATTCTAGTGTGATGAAAACAAAATTTATTTGTTTGGTTTCGATTTTTACACATTCTTGTGGGATTATTCTTGTTGGGTAGTGAAGGTAGTCTCTAAGGTAAATTTTAGCAAAAGTAGTTTTTTAAGAAGAAGGAACATTTTCAAGTTTATACATGGCTAAAAATGGTTATAGTTTTTTAACCCAAGGTGGATTCTGAAGACTTTGACTTAGACCAAAAAAAGCTTTTGGAAAGAGAGGAAGGTTCTTTGGGCAATATCGAGAAAATTAGGTGTTTGCTTTCAAATTGATGGCTCTACCATTGGCTTTGTTTTTCTCTAAGGGTAAATATGGCTTCTCAAAAAGTGGTTGTAGGGCGACTTGGATGATAACAAATACGATAGAAATTTTCAAAGCGAGTAATTTCAATAGAGAGTTTGCATTTACCTTTACTCCTTTTGCTAGTATCATGCACATAACCATGAGATTTGATTAGTTTCTCTACATAAGTCATGATAGAAATAGGTCTTTGAGAATGATATTTTATCCCCCATGAATGAAAGTCTTATGTGCTTAGGAAACAGTTCTCGAAAGAGGATGGTTGGAATTACAACTTCACTTTAGGGATGTCGTTTCTAATGACTTTGTGAATTAGTGACTTTTCTCTTGGGATCCAATTAGGTTTAATCCTTTTCCAATATATCAATACTGGGGGAAGTTGACATAGACCAAATTGTCTTGCAAAAATTTGGGATTGGTATGGATAAAATCTAAAGTCCTTCGAAGTGGTTCCAACGAAAAATAATGTCCCGAGTGAGGAAGCTACTCCAAATTTCAACTAACTCATACTGTTGGCCAAGAGTTTCATGAGGAAATCTTTGATTTAATCATTTCGGACCTATCGGAGTTGTGGTCAAAAAATGGTGCTAAATTGCTGCTGAAATGATTGAAGTTGAGAAAAGCCTTGATATACTTGGTATAACATTCATATGCACAAAATTCTCTACTGGGAGTCAGGTATGTCAATTGAAATCCTCTGGCTTTAAGATCGAGATGGTCAAGAATATCCCTTTTAGGGGTTATGTGATTGGATAAAAGGTCATTTAACCATAATTGCACAATCCATAAAGGTCTAGCTATATGTTTCATCTTTTCAGGAGTATCCATAATTTCTACAGCTTCATCCATTACCTTGTAGATTGAAGCTAACATAAATTTACTAAGACAAGTGTCTTCCTCGAAGTGAAGGGTCTGGGCTAAGTTGTAGTTGTACATGGGAGTCTAAAGAGAGCGAGTGCAGAAAAGGTGTGCAGACACCTAATGCATAAGAAAAGCTATATGTTCTTTGTCAAAAATCTCTTTAGTGTCTTTCGCATTCTTTTCAATAAAATCATTGTAAGATTTAGCACTAAAGTTTATCTCTACTTCACTTCTATCGATTTGATCTTCAATTAGACCTAAAGCATAGGTTTTACCTAGTGGTTTGAGGTCGGCGATAGTAGTTATGTCCATTAAGGTTAAAGTAACTGGACTGCAGGGAAGCTCTAAGGCATGCAAACTTTGATTCTAGAACAAGAAGGAGGCCATTAACATATGCATATCTAAGCTAACAATGTCATATTTACTCAATTGAATCAAGTCATAGATGCCTATGTTTTTCCAGTGTTGGGATTTTTTAGCCTTTATGCAAGCAAACCAACTAAAAAATGTTTTCCTATCCTTAGGTGGAAAGGCTCTGAAAATTCCACTTTTTTCTTTCATAAAGTCACCCCTAATAGTTTCCTGGTGGATTATAGGGTGTTCATTTTCATAAGATGGAAACCAACTGCTAATAGCTTCATAATCTAGTGTAGGGCAATAAGGACCAGCAAAGCAAATGTTTTTAGTGTTTAAAGAATCTGGGAGTAATACCTGGGTTTTCCCACACCTTCTTACATTGTTTTTCATGCCCTGGAATAAGAATAAACTCAAGGCCTTTGTTTGATGTCGTTGTTGTCACTATGGGTGTTGGTCGTGGTGTGCTTTTCTCAATTTTAGTAGAAGCGTCTTGGTCCGCGGAGATATTGAATTGAGAAGAAGCTGCCATTGATGAGAGTCAAGATCAATGTGAGGAGAATTACTTAAGTAAAGAAAGAACAATGGCATGTGAATTAGGGATTGTAAAGGGAAGTGTTGGAAGCATAAGTGAGATGTTTGGTTTATATATATAGTTTCAAAGATAAAAGAAAATTCAAATTTGAATAAACAAATATATTTTAAGCCAATGATATGATATTAAATTGACATATTAATAAGGATAGGCAATTATAGCCCTAATAGAAGCAATCACGCCTATATTGATTAGCATGAAAATTGCAACCATGATTGGATTATATTCTCTAGGACATTTAATGACATTCAATGCTTTAATTAGGCAAAGTATTAAAATAAACTCAAAATAATGGATACAAAAATGTATTCTCAAAAGACACTATTCAAACACATTATTTTTGGGGTGCATCTATTACCTATATAATGTAAAATTTATCTAAGTTAGTAAACTTCTATAATTTCAATGAACTTATCTTGGAAGGAAAAGAAGAGTGCATTCAAAAGTGATCAAAATGTGAACTAAAATTTTAGAAGTTGAATGTGTCATCAAAGGGATTTATTTCAATCAAAATTGACACTTTCAATGACTTCATTAGGGCACGCGGGGTTGGAAAGCGCTCAAAAGCAGGATCTTTTCAAAATTCAAAATATCAATTGAAGAAATTATAGAAGAAGTTACATGAAGTCATCAAATGAACGTTACATTTGTGTATTTAGAAATATTGTTGACAGTGTTGAAATCATATAATTCAATCGTTAGTATTAGAAGTTTATAAATAAGACCTTTGATTGTTAATTTTCAGTGGATTGAATCATTATCACGTAACTCCTCAAACACTGACAATGTCGTACATTGAAATTAGCTACTAGTTCAAAAGGTCATCGTGTATATATTGATTCTCATTTTTAATGAATTCATGTTTCTTTACTTTATTACATCTTTCTAAACCCTTTAATTTTCCAATTCTCTTTTCTTCTCAAAACCTTTACTATTCCAATCTCTACTTTTGATTACTTATAGAATTACTATCAAAATTTAAATGATTATAGAAATAACCTTTTAAATTGAAAACGTTATTATAAAATCTACTTACAAATAGAAATTACTATTAATATATATTTTAAATATTAGACAATTCTCTGATAGGTTAAAAATTATAAACTTACTTGTTTGATTAAAAAAAACTCGCAATCGAAAATGAATTCTATATCTCATATTTAAATATTTATTTGTTAATAGAATCATTTAGTGAAAATTAATAATTTGTTATAATAATATATTATTTTCAAAGAGTAAGTACAATTTTCATGATTAACAAAGACCAAGATTAAAATATTTTAAATTCAAATTAAAACCTCATTTAATCATAAAATCTCTATAAGATTTACTGACGAAAAATCAAATATTTGAAATGAGATTTGATAAATCTTTAAGATATTTGAATCAAGCATGACTAATTTAGAAGAAATAGGCATGACTAGTTGTAGACCCATTGATAGCCCTATAGACCTGAATCAAAAGTTAATTGCATACCAAGGTGAACCATACTCAGATTCTAAAAGATACAGAAGACTAGTTGGAAAGCTCATTTATCTCACAATTACAAGACCTAACATCTCCTTTGTAGTTAGTGTGGTTAGTTAATTCGTGCAGCTCCTCATGTTGATCACTGGAAGATTGTGATTCGCATTCTCAAGTAGTGTTATATTAGGACAAAGGAAATACCTAAATCTATGGGTATTATGATGTTGATTGGGCTGGATCTCCAATGGATATTACATATCCATTGGAGACAATATTATCTCTTGGAAGAACAAGAAACAAAACATTGTTGCTCGATCTAATGCATAAACAAAATACAGGGCTATGGCCATAACCACTTGTGAGTTAATTTGGATCAAACAACTTCTTCAAGAGTTACAGTTTTGTGAAGTTAAACAAATGAAGTTGTATATTGACAACTAGACAGCTCTTTGCATTGCTTCCAATCCAGTATTTAATGAAAGAACCAAACATATAGAGATTGATTGTTCTTTGTTAGGGAGAAACTATTGTCCAAGGAGATTAGTACTGAATTTCTCAACTCAAATGATCAGTTTGCAGATATTTTGACCAAATATGTGGGAGGAGCTCGAATCTAATTCATATGTTCCAAGCTTGGAGCATACAATCTATATGCTCCAACTTGAGGGGGAATGCTAGATTTATATATGCAATTTTTATGCTATTTTATATTTTGTGTGTCTTGTCTCTTCGTTGTAATCATCTTTCATAGAGAAACAACTTGTATTTGAACTCTTAATATATAAATACATTTCAACTGTATGTGAATGGGAGAAACTCAAGTATTATTATTCAAATATATGATAGTACAAATCAGTTTTACAATATTATCCAATCATAAATTATTATTGATATAATTGTTAAGGTACTTATAATAAAACTAAACAAATTGATCATACATAATAGATTATGATTAGATAATGGTGTAAAACTGTTTTACACTCATAGTGCAAAATCTATTTTCTCTTTCTTTCTTTTTTGGTCCTAAGTCAGAGATAAGGAGTGTTCCACAATCCATTGGGTCAGAAACTAATGTCGCTTGTAGTTTGTAGTTGCTTCTGGTCTAAGGAAATTTTAGACATAATAAGAATCGAATACATGTTTTCTCGTTAAATAAAATATTCACACTCATGTAAATGCAGGAGAGTCTTGTATTACTATGCTAACCCTTTGGATTCCTATTTTCTCTTTCTTTAATAGTATTTCGTAACATTCTTTAATGGAGCCAAAAAAAATTATATGTGACAATTATGCAATTAATTCTTAGTAACAAAAGCCTTGTTTTACTGCATTAATAAGATAATACCAAGAGTATTTTATTATGACAATTTTAGTAATATTATTAAATGAATTTAATTTTCATATGTTATTAGTATAAAAATATGTGCACCAACATTTAAAATATTTATAGTTAAAGTTAATTAGAAATCACTCTATATATAACTTTTAAAATAATTATTATAAAAATAAATAATTTTAGTCATATGATATTGCTTGATTGAATAATAGTAGAAAAAAATAGATTTTCATTGCATTTTTTTGGTGAATCTCTTGGAGATACAAAGATCTGGGGGCTAACTTTTTTCAAATGATGTTTTTTCATACGTATGAATCAAGAATCAAACTTTTGACTATATGCTTAAGGGACAAAATTATATGTCAATCATATTATATCATGTTGGTATTTTTCATTATATTTTAATTAAAGAATTTAATTACTATACATAGTGTAAAATAATTTTATATTATCAATTAATAAAAAATTATTATTGATGGATTATAAAAATCAACAAACTTATAAATAATTTATGATAAATGATTTATGGTAGAATCCATTAAATTCTTTTAAAATAACTTTTTATTTTGAATTGTTTTTCAACTAAGACAACTTCAGTGTTGTTCACCTGATCAAAAACACAATAGCATTGTTCTGTTTCCTTTTACTCTATTCTTTATAGAAAAATATTAGTTATTAATTTATGTCAATTGTAAAATTCAAACTCACTTAATTTTTTTCTCTTCCTTCTTCTTTGTGATCGAGCCAATCATGTAACCCTTTCAAATGTTATCTATTTAACACTTTTTTTTTTTACTGCAAAACACTTTCAAATATCATACTAGTTTGATTTTTTTATGTGATTGTATATCTAAATTGACAAATAAAATTTTTGAAAAAATAATAATTTTAATATCATATTATTTTAAAAAAATATAAATAAAAAATCTTTATAGTAGCATTTTCATAAAATAAAATTTCTAAAACAAAAACAAAAACGTTATGCCATAAAAATAACGTTTTTTTATATATATCTAAAAATAGTTTTTCTTCTACTAAATTTACCCAAACACAAATGTTAGCAGCTTTTCTAATCAGGCCTTGACTTAAATTGATTCGTTAGCCCATGATAGAAACATTCCATGTGATCATGAACCCACCTTTTTAATTCAATAATTGTTTATTGATAACGATTGTAAAGATAAATATGACAAAATCAAAATGCTTTTGAATTTTAATATGCGATTCCTGTTTATAACACTGCACTCTACTTTGTTTCCCCCTACAATATTGTTTTTCTCTTTTTAGGTTGAAACGCACATGATCCTTATTTCCTTGAGACTTCCATATGAATTATTACGTATCAAAACGTACAATTCCGTTATTATTATTGTTTTTCCTTCGTTTATTTTAAATGTATTGTTAAATCATTATAGTGTTTTTTTAATTGTTAAATCAGTATAGTAATGTTCTTTTTTTTTTCTTTTAAATTTTAAATCATTATAATGTTCTTAAACAGAAGCATTTTTTTTATCATTTCCCGGAGGTCTCGCATGCATTTTGAATGATTTCGTTTCAACTTTATTTGAATTAAAACTTCTGAACGAGTTTCTTTGATCATGTCAATCACTCTGTAGACCATGAGGCACGGAATAATATTTTACAAAGATCAAATTTAGTTTCTATTAATATGTTCCTCTGCTAAAAGTATCATCAACAAACATAAAATTTTTGTGTAATCAATGAAGTGGACTGGGTGTGATTCAGTCAAGTTGGAGGAAAAATATGTCTAAGTCCTATCAACTTCAAAATTTGGGTTGATTCAAACTCAGGTTACCGGATCAAATAATTATTTAATCTTTAAATAAAATTTATTTGAAAAGCATTAGAAAAACAAAACCAAAACAATAAAAAAAAAGTAGTAATATTACTTTAAAAACAGGGGGAGGGGGGATCACGAAATCATCAAATCTGATCATTTTATTCTAATGTTTTGATATTTGTTTATCTGCTTTATTTTCTTTGTTTCCTCCAAGTACCAGAAAATGAAAAATGATAATTTCCTAACCTTGAGACATGATAAATCTCATATTTGCCACAAATGAATAAATACAGATGAAAGAGAGAAAAAATGAAGAAAATAAAAAAGTGGAAGAAAGAAAAAAAAAGGGATTGATATTATATTATTTTGGATAATGTTTAATTAAATAAAATTTATTCATTACATGAATACAATGTTAATAAGTTGTTACATAATTGATTACAAGAGTAATTAACTTGTAACTAACTAATGCTAATAACATTAATCTATATCTCTAATAAGACCAAACTCATTTGATATAAATCAAACTCTAATTGGATCTCTGGTCCTATATAAACTCACTTCTACCCTTAGAATTTTTTAAGGACCCTTAGGGTTATTATAAGCATGTAATTTATCTTTTCTGATTTCCATGGATCTCAATTTTTTATTTCTTTTTTTAGTCTCATTACTTATCACATTTATTATTTTTATTCCTATATCCTTATCCTTTTTCTTTTCCACTCCAAAATGGGGTGAGTGTTTATAATTTTCCTCTCTCCCTCTCTCTTTTTTCTTTTAATTTTACCACTTATATATCTTCTCCTGTTGCTAGTCTTGGGAGGGAGAAAAAGGGCACAAATGCAGGCAAATTGAGGCTTGCATTGTTGGACGTACAATACAGCTGGATATGTATGTCCAAGGGAATGGAATATTTAGTTGTCTTGCACAAAACAAAAAGGATGCTACTTTTCCATGTTCATCTTCTTTATGGTATGGATGCACATGATCCTGGAAAAGCCACACACAAAGTACAATATCTTGCGATGGCTGCATTACATGTTCGTTTGTACGTACAATACCCAAAGACTTTCTAGGAAGCTACCCCCGAGCACAATAGTTTTGAAATGTACTCTGAATTTTTTCTTTTATTGAAAGCATAATTTGATTTTTTACCACTTTTTTCCATGTATCTCTAAGGGTTGTTTAGGACAAGAAATCTTTTATTTCCAACTAAGATTCTTAGGAATAAGTTTCTTGAAAAAATTATAAAATTAAATGACTTATTATTTAATATTTGATTAAATATGAAGTTGATCCTCCATATATTTGACCCATATTATATTGATGTCAGTTCTCCAAAAATAATTTTATTATATTTAGCCCCGAAATTTTTAAAATTCTCTTTTAAGTCCTTTATTTAACCATGTTCATTTTTCTGTTAAAAGTTTATAGTAGTAATTATTTCCCCGTTAGCATTTTCATTTTTAACATTAGTATTTAGGATATGTGTGGTTTAGAAGATGAAAATAAAAATAATAGAAGTAGAAGTAAATTTTTGAATTAAAATAGAATATAAAAGGTGTGAGTCGTCCCACAAAAAAGTTTAAAATTTATTTTCAATATAATTTTTTTCCTTCACTCCAAACACAATTTGGGTGTGCTGTAACATTATTTTTTTGTAATGTCTAATTAAGTGGTTTAATTAAATTACAAGAGTAATTATATTTAAATTTAAGTGCTTGTAATTAATTTATTAATTATGATATGATGATTTGTTATATTTGTCTATGTTTATGTATGTGACATGTTATATGTATTTTTTATGAGTTTTAAAATGTTTGAACTTAAGTGGATAGGCCTTGAGTCATGACAAAGGGGTGAGTGAGTTTAGTGAATTGGTGTGAAGAGAAGGAAGTGAGAGAGTGTAGAAGCAAATGACAGAAGAAGGGATCTTGAATTGTGTTTTTAGAAAAAAAAATAAAACTTTTCGTAAGATTATAAAGCACATTTATTGTCTAATGAATATAAAAAGATCAGACAATGAGAAAATCAATTTTATTTAGAAAGAAGATGTAAGATCTAAAAATAAATTCAAAACCCTCTGTCAATTAAGTAAGATAGCACACAAATGATTTATATTAGTTTGTCTCAACCTCAAGATTGCATCCAATTCTTAGCAACCACCAAGTTTTTACTAACTTATCAAAGTTACAAGTATTGTTCATTGTTACTTCTAGCTCTTACATACACTTGCAAGCTTTATCCTAGGCTTGACTTAAACCCAATATTCTTTATCCCACCAAGTCCTTGTTGACTCTAAACAAACCAACAAGATTTGTTGGAAGATTGCTCACTAACTAGAGTATGATCTTTTAACAAATGGATATATATCACTTAGCACTTTTAGTCTTTTCTCTCAAGGTATGCAAGGTGTTTTGAGAACTTTGTATCTTTATAAGAATTTATAGAAAGCTTTACAAGAAAGAAGGATTCACATAGATGATTTGTATCTTGTTTCTTCAAAGCTTATTCTATGTATAGGTTTCATCTCAAGTATTCGTTATTTCTGAACAGTTGGATTCTTCATTTTATTCTTCGTTTGATGCCTTGAACCTGGTGGAACATTTAGTGCTTGCATTAAATGCACATTCTTTCTTCATGCAAAGTCCATGCTGATAGGATAACGTCTTTTGTACTTCAGCAGGGAAGTCATTTCTTTCAACATAGTAGGTCTACCACAACAGAGTGCGTATTTTGATGAGAATTAGCATCTTCCAGACCATGGACTTCTTTTATTCTTCATAGGATTTTGACAGATTCTAGGAGAATGTTTTCTGCATAAAAGAATCTCAGACAGAGTATTAAATAAAATGAAAAAGATGATGGAACTCCTAAACTAAGAAGGGGGAGAATTGGTTTCTAAATCAAAATAAACTTTTAAAAAAACCAAAGTTAAAAAAAAAAATTATTTTCCAAGGATCGTATGACAAATGTTTGACAAACCAATATTTAATCAATCACCTTTTACACAAAGGAAATGATGTCAACTTCTTCTTGTCTAGCATCCTTTCTCTCAAGAGTCTTGTCAATCTTGGTCTTCTTCCTAGATTCTGCCAATGACTTCTTCTTTGCCTTAGTCAAGACAACAACTTCTTTCTTGCCTATGGGGGGAGAAGCTGGTTTGGATGAAGGTTGGGAAGAGCCAAAGAAGGTGAGGAGATTCTTGGCCTTTGGATGGTGAGTAGGCATGGGTGATGAGGCAGGCTGGGTGGTGAAATAGGTGTAGGTTGAGATTAAGAGTGTTTGATTCTAACCTTTACTAGAGTTTTATAACATATGTTATAAATCATGCATTATAATCATTTTCAATATATTTTGATTCAATTATTATGTTTATATATGTTCTAATCAAAATTTTACACAAATTAATACAAATTTTACTTGTAGCAAGGCAATAAATATGAAAAGTAAGTTATTGATCCTTTTATTGAAATTAGTCTCTTTATAATAATTTGAAGTGTTAGATAAATACTCAAAGCAAATATTTACTATTTAAAATAAAAATTAACTAAACAAAATAATAAAACTTGTTTAAGTACAAAGTGTACAAGGATGAGTAATGAGACTTAATTAAAGTTTGACTTTAGCTTCAAATGGTATATAAATAAATGGTAATTAAACCAACAATTCTAAAAACAAAAGCGTTAAGAAATTAAAAAAAAAAAAGTAAATTAAACAATGTTAGTGTTGTGCACGTAACATTTCCTATATAAAGCATGAGGAACAACAACATAAAATCTTTAATTACATAAAATTTCATAGATAAACTTTCATGATAAAATATTTATGCCTTTATCTAATCTATTGTTTAGAATAACTTTTAAATGAATCAATAATGACGAAAGTAAATGTTTTTTAAAATGAAACTGGTGAATAAGGTCATGATTTTATTGGCTTAAATGTATTATATTATATTATTGCTAGGAATATTATCACATTAACAAACGATTCTGTATAAAATTATGATAAAAAGGATAAATAATTATAGTAGTAGCATATAAAGTAAAGATCAAGCAATTTTATATTCCTAATTTTGTAATCTCCAACCTTTTAAAAAAATCATTTGCTTTAATCTTTTCTACTAGATTCTTGTTTAAATTTAATGATAAATTATTAGTCATTTCATTGAAATTAGTCTGCTTATAATAATTTTTAGTGTTAGATAAATACTCGAAAACAAATATTTACTCTTCAAACTAAAAATTAAATAAATGAAAAAATAAAACTTCAAAAGTTTAAGTGTAAGGTACAAGGATGAGTAACGGGACTTAATTAAAGTTTGAATTTAGATCCAAATGGTATATAAATAAATGGTAATTAAACCTACAATACTAAAAACAAAAGTGTTAAGAAATTGAAAAGAAGTAAATTAAACAATGATAATATCATAAACACAATATTTCCTATATAAAGAATCAGGAACAAAAACATAAAACCTTTAATTACATAAAATTTCATAGTTCAACTTCATGACCTCTTTCCCTTTATCTGATTTATTGTTTCGAATAACTTTAATGTATTAATAATGAAAAAAATGAATGTCTTTTTAAAAAGAACTTGACCAATAAGGTCATGATTTTATTAGCTTAAATGTATTATATTATATTGTTGCTAGAAAAATTAACACAATTAACAAAAGATTTTTTATAACATTATGCTAAAAAAGGGTAAATAAATATAATAGTAAGTATAAAGCAAAGATAAAACAATTATATATTCTTAATTCTTTAATCTCAGGCCTTAAAAAAACCTAATCCTTTAATCTTTGGTACGGGATCCTTCTTTGAATTTAAGGATAAATTGAAAAATGTGAAAAACAACTCAATCACGGAATTAGAACTTGAACTGTCTAACAAGGTAACGACTTGGAAAAAAAGCAGGAAAATTACACGGTCTACAGATAACTCAAGTCCCAATTTGTAGGCATAGAAATCATTTAATAAATTATTTTAAAGTGTCATTATTTAACTAGAATGAAAATATAATGCATACGCTAAATAGTTCTATCTCCCTCCCATATTCCAATTGGGAGAAAAAATATAATCTTTATGAATTTTTTTGCAACATATGTTATAAATCATGCATTATAATCATTTTCTATATATTTTGCTTCAATTATTATGATTATATGAATTTGAATATAAATTTTAAATAAATTAATACTAACTTTACATGAAGCAAGGCAATAAATATGAAAAATAAGTTATTAATCATTTTATTGAAAATTTTCTCTTTATAAAATTTTTAAGTGTAAGATAAATACTCAAAAGCAAATAATTACTCTTCAAAATAAAAATTAAATAAACAAAAAAATAAAACTTCAAAAGTTTAAGTACAAGGTACAAGGATGAGTAAAGATATTTAATTAAAGTTTGACTTTAACTTCAAATGGTATATAAATATATGGTAATTAAACGTACAATACTAAAATTAATAATGTTAAGAAATTGAAAGGAAACAAATTAAACAATATTAATATCAATATCAATATCGTAGATGTAGCATTTCATATATAAAAAAATCAAGGAACAACAACATAAAAATTTTAATTAAATAAAATTTAATAGTTCATCTTTCATGATAAAAAAATATTTGCCTTTATCTGATCTATTGTTTCGAATAGCTTTTTAATGTATTAAGAATGACGAAAGTGAATGCTTTTTTTTTAAAAAAAATAACTTGACCAATAAAGTCATGACTTTATTAGCTTAAATGTATTATATTATATTGTTGCTAAGAAAATTAACATTATTAACAAAAGATTTCGTATAAAATTATGCTAAAAAGGGTAAATAAATAAAATAGTAGCGTATAAAGTAAAGATCAAACAATTTTATACCCCTATTTTTTTTATCTATGTCCTTTAAAAAAAAAAAACTAATCCTTTAGTCTTTTGTACTACATTCTTGTTTAAATTTAATAATAAATTAAAAAACTGAAAACATAACTCAATTTTGAAATTACATGTATTGGCTAATAAGGCCGACTCGAAAAAAATTACATGGTGTACAGATAACTGACGTTCCAGGTTTTAGGCATAGAATTCATTTGAACAAATTTATTTAAAAGTTTCATTATTCAATTAAACGGAAAAAATCAACGTATGCGCTAAATCATTTTCTCTCCTTACCATATTCCAATTTGGAAAAATTATAACCTTTATGAAAGTTTTGCAGCATATGTTATAAATCGTGCATTATAATCATTTTCAATATATTTTGATTCAATTATGTTTATATACCATCGAATAAAATTTTTACATAAATTAATACCAATTTTACTTGTAGCAAAGAAAAAAAATGAGAAAAATAAGTTATTTATAATTTTTTTGAAATTAGTCTATTTATAATAATTCAAGTGTTAGACAAACACTCAAAAACAAATATTTACAGTTCAAATACAAATATTGAATAAACAAAAAAAATAAAACATGTTTAAGTGCAATTTACAAGGATGAGTAATGAGACTTAATTAAAGTTTGACTTTAGCTTCAAATGGTATAAATAAATGGTAATTAAACCTACAATACTAAAAATAAAAGTGCTTAAGAAATTCAAAAGAAAAAAAACAATGATAATATTGTACACGCAACTGTCACTACTAAAAAATAGCCTTATTACGACACTGGATCAAGGACAGTTCTTCCAAAACGTCGTTATCTTCGATAGTATGGTTTTTTTGTAAATATAATAAATATTTTAAAGGCAGTTTGTACGAAAACCGTCTTTGTACAATTAAAATAACAAAACAAAGGCGATTTTGATATATGACCGGCGTAGTTATCAAATCTTCAAAGACGGTCCATTTGGAAAACCGCCTTTGAATGAAATGAATTTTTATTTTAATTTTAATGCTAGTTGTACCGAAGGTTCTAGAGAGAGAGTACGAAGAGGAAAAGACAGTCCTTCTCCCTCTCCCTCACCCTCTCCCTCTCCGCTGGTCCGGCACTCCCAATTCCCTTTCGTGAGTTTCCTCTCAAGGAGGTAGCTCCGCTTCCAAACACGGCCTAGCCGGTGGTAGTACTGCTTCGACTTCAGGAACTGGTCCAAATCGGACTTCACCTTGTTCTTCAGCTCCGCGTCCATCGCCACTCACCGGCGTCGGAGTTCACGTACAGCTTGATGTCCTTTTTTCTTCGTTGCTCAATCTCGTCAGCGACAGAGAGAATATGCTAGAAGTACTGCCGGAAGACTCTGCGCTTGTCTTTCTTCTTTAATCGAAGAACGAGCGCGTCGCCGGAGGCGTTGGTCCAGGAGAGCCTGGCGCCAAGGAAGGTGTCATGAACGGTGTGGTTATGGTCGAGGTGGAGGAAGATGTCGGAGGGATTGGGGTAATCAGAATCTTCAACAGAGGGAAGAGAATCGAGGTAGGTGAGGATTTTCTGGTAGAGGCTATTGTCCTTATTGTTGTCTGCTCTGTTATTTTCAGATTGTCTCTTTGTTGAAGAATGACTATACATTTATCCAGGAGTTGTTTGCTAGGCTAAAATCGCCAACCACCTCTCAAGAATCAAAGAAGAACTTGGTATCCAGGCTACTTTTCTCTGTTTTATAATATTTATGTATTTATAATGATAATCATCATAAGTAAAGTTAATTATGACTAACATAACTGGGTTGGTATGTGGGAGGGAGTAGATGTTTTAATTTGTGTGAGCGTGTGTTTTTTAGCTGGCAATTGCCAAACTATAGGTACCAAAAATATTTTAGCTGGCATATTATTAATAAGAAAAGAATCTCAGTACAAGCTTTATATATATAAAAAAAAAACTCAGTATAATTTGTTGTTGAAAAAGTTATAAATTTCATTTTTCTTAGAATTGATAACTTTGGCCACCACCAAGCCATAAACAATTTGTAGTACCATGTAAGCTTAACTAGAGGATACCACATTGCCACTTTTTGCTGATTAATTTTGTCTATTCTGCAACATTAACAATGCAGGGGTGAATTTGCTCGATTTGTTGCTGATAAAAAGAGTCTCAAAAGCCTCAAGATGGAAGATTGTTCTAACCTTGGAGGTTTTGTTCTTTGTTCGTCTAGTCTTTTAACCCTTTGGCTGTCTGATTTATACTCTTTGGTGATTAACTTTTCAGAAGAACCATATATAGATGGTGAAACTTTTTAAATAATAAATATTGGAGTTCAATCCATATAATTAAATATAAGAGGTTTGGTGCTTGTAACCTCTTGATCTCGCTCAGTATTTAGTCAACTGAGTTATCTTACTAAAAAGGCAATGTTGTTTTATGTTTTAGAGTTATGATGATAAAGGGCCTGCCATAGATGTTGTTGTCTGGTATGATGGAGAGGTTTGGAGGGTTGCTCTTGACACACATAGTCTTCATGATGATCCAGATTGTGGGAAGCTTGCTAACTTTATACCCTTAACCAATTATAGGTACATTTGGTTGCTGATGTTATTTCTTCTAAAATTTTAATCTCAACCGATTGCTTTTGTGCAGAGAAATATTGTGAAATTGGTAGATACTCATTTTTGGTAGATACTCATGTTTTTTAGCTGCTATAAGTATCATTTAACTAAAGTTTTTATGGTCGTTAACTGAGAGCTGACAAATAATAATAACAACAGTTTACATTTATGTGTATTGATAACAAGAGCCACGTGGTGATTGCAGTATAGGATATAATAGTTATAGCAGAAGTCTACTTCCTATGAATATATTATCTTTTTGGAAAATTACATTAAGAAAAGAAAAAAAACTTAACCAAGTGATCGAGGGTGTTAATTTTTAACCACTTGTTATTTTCTTATTTATTTATTTATGAAAATGGTGATAAAAAGTATTGTTGTTAGAATAGTAGTTTTTATTTTACAAATTAATATGAATTTGATCACCCAAACTACTACTCAAAGTAATTTAAAATTTATATTTGATAAGACATATTGTGTGTTCTTTATTGTGCTGAAAGTATTTTGTGTGTTCTTTATTGTGCTGAATATTTATCTCCTTGAATGTGCGCTAATATGCAAATTCATTTCAGTGCTCTTGGTCCATGGCATGGAGTGATTGCAAATGATGCCTGTGTGCGTCTTTGCCTTCATGCTTGGGCAATGCAGTGCATGGAAGCTCCTATGTTTTTGGAAAATGAATGTGCTTTACTGAGGGATGCATTTGGGTAAGTTAAGGCTCTTCCTCCACTGCTCTTTCTTCCCAATCCTTCCTTGAGTCTTGATGTATTTGGTTCTAGTAAAGATGGTATTGCTTTACGCTGCTATGTATAATCCATAAGTATAAACAAGTGTTGTACACGGTCCAGTTCCATGAGTAAATAGTATCTTGTTGAGAATTTAAAAATAGGTATTTACTATGCCATGCCGAGTCTGGCCAAAACATTTTTTCCTTATAAAAAAAACTATATTTTAGAAGATATACTAGGATAATAAAAACCATATTTGAGCCAATGGTCACTTTTCTTTTCCAAAGCTTTCCACAACTTCTCTTGGCAATTGGTACTCGATCAATAAATTCTATCGTAG
Organism: Glycine max; assembly: GCF_000004515.6. Lineage (NCBI taxonomy): Eukaryota > Viridiplantae > Streptophyta > Magnoliopsida > Fabales > Fabaceae > Glycine > Glycine max. The sequence continues at coordinate 19,388,225 of NC_038244.2, forward strand.
ACCTTCTTGCCATAAAACCAAATTGATTCTCTGCAATTCCAATCTTTGTTCTTAATCTATGCTCAATCCCCTTTATATTTTGACTAATAATGTTGTCTATGATTCATTTTCTGAACTGTTTTTATTGTTAGATATAAAACTGCCTTCTCCTAACATCTCATGTTGCTTCTTATTGGTTTTTTGTTTTTGAATATTCAGATTAACTAAAGTTTTAATAGTTGGTCCTTGACAACTAATTTAGTTCTTATTGGATTTTTGTTTTTGAATATGTAGATTGCGACAAATTCTACTGCAATAAGAAGATGAACTAATGGTGAAGTGCAATGCAGAGCCTTCCAGTGAGGATGTTGCTTCAAAACCCAAAAAACTTATTGGCTAGAAGAAGGTGCAAGGTACATTCTCATGTTATCCCAAGAAACTTTCTTCACTTTGCAGTTCGTAAAGTCAAAGTGGGATTGGACCCTCCCACTAGCTGTAGCTTGGAGCCTTGTTTTAGTTTCTTTGAATGAAGTCAACAATTTAATTATTTTGTTAGTGAGTTGCTCACTTTATAGGATACAGACCGCTTAATCCTTATCAAACTAATCCTTATCAAACTAAATTAGTAACTGATTCACTTTTTTTTTAATACCGTTTTTATTAATTATTTAATTAACTTCACAATTTAATTAAAATATAATTGATCATTTGTTTATCTAATTTATTTTTTAGTTTTAAAAAAACTATATTGTTCTAAAAAAATATAATTAAACTTTTACTCTTATAAATATTTTTTAATTCTTGTAATTTTTTAATTAAGCTTTTGTATATGCTTATTAACTTTTTAATGCTTTTTGGTATGTTTACAGGAGCCACCCCTGTCTACTACCGAAAGATCCGCAGTGGAGGCTGGGCCAAATGCTTCTTCCCTAACCAAAAAGGAAGAGGTTAATTTTTTTCAATAATAATTATAATATTAGATTGCCTTTCAAACTTTTCATATAATTAAAAGCAACAATTACAATTATAAGATTGTGTACAAACACGTGTTTGATATTGTGTTTTATTTTTATATTCTACTTAATTTATTTTTAATGATTTTGTAGGAAGACCTTCAACATTTGAAGAATCTTGGAATAAATTCTTACAGAATGTCCATTTCATGGAGTAGACTTTTACCTATTAAATAAATTTTCGCATTAATAATAATTACAATCATGATAATATATGTTATTTTTAACTATTTATATTTTTTCTGATGGGATATGAATCAGAAAAAATATTAATAATTAAAAATAATATTGAATTCAAGGACGGTGCTTATATCAGCAATGTCTTTGAAAGTGGACATTCAAAGACGGTGCTTACATCAGCAACGTCTTTGAAAGTCAGCATTCTAAGACGGTGCTTACGTCAGCACCGTCTTTGAATGTCAGCTTACTAAGACGGTGCTTACGTCATCAACGTCTTAGAATGCCTACATTCAAAGACGGTGCTGAGGTAAACACCGTCTTTGAAAGTTGCTTACTTTTTAAGACGGTGCTTTCAGACACGTCGTAATCGTTGTCGGGAAACAACGACACTTGTAGCAAAGACGGTGCCTGACCCGACGTAGAAATAGCATTTCCACCGATGTAGATCCTTAACCTTTATGAAAGTTTTGCAGCATATGTTATAAATCGTGCATTATAATCATTTTCAATATATTTTGATTCAATTATGTTTATATACCATCGAATAAAATTTTTACATAAATTAATACCAATTTTACTTGTAGCAAAGAAAAAAAATGAGAAAAATAAGTTATTTATAATTTTTTTGAAATTAGTCTATTTATAATAATTCAAGTGTTAGACAAACACTCAAAAACAAATATTTACAGTTCAAATACAAATATTGAATAAACAAAAAAAATAAAACATGTTTAAGTGCAATTTACAAGGATGAGTAATGAGACTTAATTAAAGTTTGACTTTAGCTTCAAATGGTATAAATAAATGGTAATTAAACCTACAATACTAAAAATAAAAGTGCTTAGGAAATTCAAAAGAAAAAAAAAATAAACAATGATAATATTGCACACGCAACTGTCCTATATAAAGAATCAGGGACAAAAACATAAAACCTTTAATTACATAAAATTTCATAGATCAACTTCTTGATTAAAAAAAAAATCTTCGCCTTTATCTGATCTATTGTTTAAAATAATATTTTAATGTATCAAAAATGACAAAAGTCAATGTATTTTTAAAAACTTGATGAATAAGGTCATGATTTTATTAGCTTAAATGTATTATATTAAATAGTTGTAATGATAAAAAAGAAATTATAATGATAAAAAAAATTGTTGTTTGGAAAATTAACACTATTAACAAAAGATTCTGCATAAAAAAAATATTGAAAGCATCATTATTTAATTCGAATGAAAATATAATGTATACGCTAGATAGTTCTATCTCCCTCCCATATTCCAATTGGGAGAAAAATTATAATCTTTATGAAAATTTTTGCAACATGTGTTATAAATCATGCATTATAATCATTTTCTATATATCTTGTTTCAATTATTATGATTATATGCATTTGAATATAAATTTTAAATAAATTAATACTAACTTTACATGAAGAAGGCAATAAATATGAAAAATAAGTTATTAATCATTTTATTGAAAATTTTCTCTTTATAATGATTTTAAGTGTAAGATAAACACTCAAAAGCAAATAATTACTATTCAAAATAAAAATTAAATAAACAAAAAAATAAAACTTCAAAAGTTTAAGTACAAGGTACAAGGATGAGTAAAGATATTTAATTAAAGTTTGACTTTAACTTCAAATGGTTTATAAATATATTGGTATTAAACGTACAATACTAAAATTAATAATGTTAAGAAATTGAAAGGAAACAAATTAAACAATATTAATATCGTAGATGTAGCATTTCATATATAAAAAATCAAGGAACAACAACATAAAACTTTTAATTAAATAAAATTGAATAATTCATCTTTCATGATAAAAAAAAAATATTTGTCTTTATCTGATCTATTGTTTCGAATAACTTTTTAATGTATTAAGAATGACGAAAGTCAATGCTTTTTTAAAAAAAAAAAAATAACTTGACCAATAAAGTCATGATTTTATTAGCTTAAATGTATTATATTATATTGTTGCTAAGAAAATTAACATTATTAACAAAAGATTTCGTATAAAATTATGCTAAAAGGGGTAAATAAATAAAATAGTAGCGTATAAAGTAAAGATCAAACAATTTTATACCCCTATTTTTTTTATCTATGTCCTTTAAAAAAAAACTAATCCTTTAGTCTTTTGTACTACATTCTTGTTTAAATTTAATAATAAATTAAAAACCTGAAAACATAATATAACTCAATTTTGAAATTACATGTATTGGCTAATAAGGGCGACTTGAAAAAAAATTACATGGTGCACATATAACTGACGTCAGACATAGAAATCATTTAAACAAATTTATTTAAAAGTTTCATTATTCAATTAAACTGAAAAGTCAACGTCTGCACTAAATAATTCCCTCTCCTTCCCATATTCCAATTTGGAAAAATTATTTTATGATAGTTTTGCAGCATATGTTATAAATCATGGATTATAATCGTCATGGCATTAGAAGGTCCCGGGATTGTCAACTTATCCGAACGCACAGACGAAACGAAATATAATAATATATACCACAGTTTTAGTAATATAAAAAATTTAAAATAAAAATTAATTCCAAAGTTTGATTTATGTAAACTAGAAAAACATGAGTTTAAAAAAAGATATAAATATATAACAAAGTATAATTTGTTAAAACCTTATAAAATACCACAGGACCTTCTGATACTACGGGATTATCTGTTTATTCAAACCCAAATATGGAATATAACAATATATGCAACAATTTTATTAGCAAGAAGAAATTTTATATGAAAGTGAATTCAAAAGTTTGATTTATGTAAAAGAAATTATATCATTATTTTTTTCAATATAACATATAAAATAATTATTATAAAAAAAATAAAAATTTATCATATGATAATTTTGTTATTAAATAATAATATAATATGTACATATATTATTCATTTATTAGATTATAAGTAGAGAAGGTAAAATTATCAAAGTTTATAAGTTATTTTCATTAATTTTTTAAATAAATAAATTATTGATTCAATTATATAATTTCTACTATCCTATATTGTTGAAGAAAAAATAGGAATTTTGAAATGCATGGGATAGGACCCATGTCTATGCACCGGTAACAAACAATTAAATATAATAGTAGCTTATAAAGCAAAGATGAAACAATTTTATATTTATATTTTTTTAATCTCTAGCCTTTTAAAAAATTAATCCGTTAATCTTTTGGACTTAATTCTTTTTTAAATTTAATGATAAATTCACAAATGTGAAAAAGTAACTCAATTATGGAATTAGAACATGCATCGGCTAACAAGGCCAACTTTAAAAAAAAAAACAAAAAAAATTGCACGGTGTAATGATAACTCGTTCCAACACATAGAAATCGTTGAAACAAATTTATTTAAAAGTTTCATCATTCAAATAAAATGAAAAAAATAACGTATACGCTAAATAATTCTCCCTCCTTCTCGTATTCCAATTTGTAAAAATAATAACCTTTATGCAAAGTTTTACAGTATATGTTATAAATCATGCATTATAATCATTTTCAGTATATTTTGATTCAATTATTATGTTTATATACGTTCGAATCAAAACTTTACATATCGATACCAATTTTACTGGTAGCAAGGCAAAAAATATAAAAAATAATTTATCAGTCGTTTTATTGAAATTAGTCTCATTATAATAATTTAAGTGTTAGATAAATACTCAAAAGCAAATATTTACTGTTCAAAATAAAAATTGAATAAACAAAATAATAAAACTTGTTTAAGTGGAAGTTACAAGGATGAGTAATGAGACTTATTTAAGTTTGACTTTTGCTTCAAATGGTATATAAAAATACCTTAATGAAACCTACAATACTAATAATAAAAATGTTAAGAATTTCAAAATAAGTAAATCAAACAATGTTAATATGGTACACATAACATCTATATCCTATATTATAAAAGAGAAGTATAGGAAAATCACTGGTGTACTCCTGCTTAGAAAATTGGCACGTGTCCCTTTTGCTGGATTTATTGTCATTTTGTTGTCCTTTTGATTTCTTCTTCAGCTATAACACGTGTGTGGTTTACATGTTTGTTTTTTCTCAAAAAGCAACTGTTGTGCCATGTGTCTTATGGCCAAGCTAGCTTGCACTCTTTGGTTAGGCACGTGGTTTGGGTGTTTTGTAGAATCCCGTTGGCCGTTGTTGTGTCATTTTCGTTTGTTTCATTTTCAAGTTTGAAAGCAAAACTGTTTCTTTTCTCTTTGCTTGCTTCTGGATTTCAAGGTGTGAGGCTGTGCCTTGGTCGTTTGTTTTCTAACTTTTATGTTGTGCATGGTTGTGATTTTCTTTTTTGTTTTCTAGTTTGGTTTTGCTCCATTGCTCGGCTTGGCTGTGAGAAGAAAAGGTAATGTTTTTTTGCTGAATGTCTTTGCATTCGGTTTGTTTTCAGTTTGTATGTGTGTTACCTTTTCCGGGTGATTTTAGAACTTTTTTTCGGTGTATTTCTAACTTTGGTGCTTTGTTTTCTAACTTTTATGTTGTGCATTGCTCCGTTGTTGGGCTTGACTGTGAGAAGGAAAGGTAATGTTTATGTTGTGCATGTCTGTCTTACCTTTCGTTTTTTTTATTTTTTAATGAGTTACGTTTGTTTTACAGTTTGGCTTTGTTCGATTGTTCGTTTTGGGTGCGAGAAATCAAAGTTATACTTTTGTACCCATGTTTGGGTTTGGCTGAGAGAAGTTGAGCCTTAACTTGAGGATGGTTGTTTTTTGTATGCTTTGTTAAGTTTCGTGTTAATGCATTCTTATATGTTTGTCGCCTCTTTTGTTAACTCTGTTTACTCACATGGTCAAGTGTTTATTTTTACTGATTCATATGCAGTTTGTTGCGGTCTTATGTGTGTTTTGTGAGTTTTCTTCTTTATTTTTTTTTTGTCACAGATTGTTAACTTTGGTTTCCGGTGGTTGAGGTGGTAATTTAATTTTTTACCTGTTTGACTATATGCTTGGTTTTTAACTGATGTTCTATTTTTCTTGGTGTTGTTGTTCAGGCTTTGTGATTATAAAGTTATGGCACGTGTTCCTGATAAAATTAAGTTGATAGATGGATCGAGGGAAGCTCTTAAGCTTTCTGTAAGGATCACTGATCTTTGGTTCATTGGGATCCCTGAAAAGTTTGAACAAGCCGAAATGGTGGTTGTTGATTCTGATGTATGTTTTTTGCGGATTTTTTTTTATTATATACTATATTATTGACCATTCAATCAGGTATTTATATACTTTCTATATTATAGGGAGATGAAATCCATGTTGTTTGCAAACAAGATCAGCTAAAGTCTTGGAAGGCTGATTTGAAGGAAAATTTGACTTATGTGATGCATAATTTTAAAGTTATGAAGAATGGTGGGAAATTCAGAATTTGTTATCATGAATATAAATTATGTTTTACCTAAGTTATTGTTGTTAGGCAATCTGATATGGAACACTTACTTTTTAGGAAATTTAGATTTGTTGATTTTTCCCGTGTCATTGCTAGTCATTTTCAAACTAGGCTCTTGGTTGGTAAGATCGTCGTTTGCAATTTGTGCATTGATTTTGATTGAGGTGCTTATGGCTTTTCAAATAACATGTGTTTATCTTGTGGTTGCTTTAGATGTTATTGGCGTGGTTGATGAAGTGGTATTCCGATATGTGTCATCGAAAAATACGAAGGTTATTTTCAAATTAAAGGATTTGAGGTTATGTTTTAGAATTTAAGTTTTGTGTGTGTGTGATTGTTGTTTGTATCTGATGATGATTAGATGTTGATATACTTATACATTTATTGTTGTTTCCTTCTGATAGTGGGCAGGTACTATCCTGCACACTCTGGGAAAATTACTGCTTACAGTTTTTGTCTTATTTGAATGAGGTTGAAGATGAAAGACCCATCATTATTCTTTTGACACATGCCAGGATCAAGGAAGCCCAGGGTCAGTGTAATCTCAAATTTCTCAATTGTCATGCTTACTAGATAATATTTTTGTTGGGTCTGATCTACAGGATCATATCTGCCATCAGTCAGTAATTCTTTCAAGGCGTCTAAACTCATGATCAACGAGCTTGTGCTGGAAATTCAAGAATTGAGAGAGAGGTATTTTGACAATATGTTACTTTTGTGTTTGTAATTTCAAACTATTAAATATGTAAGTAATCTTTGCTGGGCTTTTGCATTTGTGCTATTCTTGTAGGCTTTTAGATTTAGGGATGGAGGTTAGATCAGTTTTGACGCCTATTGGATAAGGAAGTTCACAGGTTTCAGGGTCATCTCAATTATCATCAAAAGATGCATTTCTGTCAAAGGATGAAGTAAAAAATATCTCTCAGATTAATGTCATTTCCGAGGTGATGTTCTTATTCATTTGTAGCTTCTCTTTGTAGAAAATCTAATGTCAATTTCTTCAAACAGAAAATTGTTTGTGTTACTGTCGCCAAAATTACAACTATTCATGGTGCTATTCGGCTTGCGGTCAATGTCACAAAAAAAACTGACATAGAAACTGTGTCATTCATATGTCCATGTGGCAAAGACAACGATCAACCTGTACTAAGGTGATTGATTCACTGCTTAATTGGTATGACGTTCATCAGCTACTTTTTTTATACTGGTATCTACATTGGCAGGTATAGAGTTGAAGTGATGGTTAATCACAAGGGTGAACAAACCAAATTTTTGCTCTGGGACCGTGAATATGCAGAGTTAATTGGTCAATCAGCGGATGAAGTCAACAGGCTCAAAATAGAAGTATGTTATTGTATTATCATGCAATGTTTTTTAATTTACAATGAAAATTTGTTAGGTTGCTATCCATTTTCATTCTTCTTTTTCCGCGCAAGGATGACGATGTTGATTTAAATGCCTCTCCTCAAGCACTAGATAGGCTATTGGGTTGTTTCCTTGCATTCAAAGTGAAGGTGCAACCAAGGTTCAGGAATGTTGTTGTTCTTAAATATTCAGATGAATCAAACTTGATCAATGTTGTGCTGGATATGCTTCCCGATAGTGAGGTTGTGTTTTGTCAAGTGTATTTTAGTTATTGTGACTGTATGCATATATTCCATTTGTTTCTTTACTCTCAATTCATATATCATGCAGCCATGTTGCAAGATCGAGAGTTCAATACTTGAGTCGACCGATCCTACAGAGCTTGAATATGTAAGCTAACATTGTCTTTCTGTATTTTTCTTGGTGTATCTTGCAATGATGGCAACAAAATTTAGCTGACTCATCAATCAATATTTTATGCAGCAATCTGTCTCTGTTACTGCTGATGATGATCGTTCAATGCTTGACTCGACTGAGCCTACAGAGCTTGAATCTGTAAGCTACCATTGTCCTTGTGTGTTTTTACTGGTGTATTTTGGGAAGATGTCAACAAAATTTAGCTTACTGATCAATTAATATTTTATGCAGCAATCTGTGTCTATTACCGCAGATCATGACCCACTTCTCAGGATTCCATTAACACCAACTAAGCGTGTATCTTCTGATGAGTTGGATGATGAGCCCAAAAACTTTGAGATTTCACTTGCCCAAGTTTCCTCAAATAATTTAGCCAAGCATTGTCAAGCTGAATGAATTATGCTGTTGACAGGTTGTCTTGGATGTTTTTTTACGATCGTATGATCAAATTGTAATATTTGCCCCGCGACACTTTTTGTGGTTTTTTGACTCTTTGCATGGGCCACGTGGTTGGAACATTAAGTGCTGGCTGTTTTGTAGAATACCGTTCCTGTCTCATTTTGGTTAAGTTCATTTTGTAGTTTGAAACCAAAACTGCTTTTTTTCTCTTTGATTAAATGAAACAATAGTTTTTTTTTGGGTTTGTATTACTTTATTTGTTAATACTATCATGAAATTGCAATCTGTTCTATTGTATTTTGTTCTATTATGAAATACATTTAGGAAATTACAATCTGTTGAATTGTTGGTTAACTGATGAATTAAAGTTTTTCTTTTCTCTGCTGAGTACTGAGTAAAGAGAGATTCAACAGAAGGATTATTGTTATCAAAATCCTTATCAATGTAATCAACTCAAGTTAACTGATGAATTAAAGTTTTTCTTTTCTCTGCTGAGTACTAACTAAAGAGAGATTCAACACAAGGATTATTTCGATTCTATACTATTACGAAATTGCAATCTATTTAATCATTGTCAGAATGTTGATCAATGTTAACAAGTCAAGATAACTGATGAATTAAGGTTTTTGTTTTTGAACGAATTACACATAAACTAAAACATAAGCTGACATTTACCAATTAAACTCAGTTTTTTGGCTACTTAAACATTAATCATGAGTCATTGCAATCGGTAAAATAGATTGGCATATTAACTAATTTTCAAAACTATTTAATCCTATCTTTATTGCTATTGCACAACTAATTTTGAAATTTAATATAATCAGTACTAAGTAAAGAGAGATTCAAGGCAAGAATTATTTTGATTCCATTAGGAATGAGGATTCCAAATATGACATATTGATCAATTAAAGAGAGATTGGACAACCTTTGATATCAGAGTTTTCTCTGTCGTGCATCTTTAGTTGTAGTTTTGCCTTCTAATTTCAATTTCATGCTTAACTTTCTTTTTTATTGCAATAACTCTAAATATGTCTAATCACATTTAATCCACCAAACCCATATTTGATATTTTCCATCTCTTGCTTTATGTCAATTAAAATTTGTTTATTAATTTACTCGTGAATCTTTAGCTGTAGTTTTGGTTATTAATTTCAAGATTTGATACTTAGCATATCTTGCTCTGTGCCAAAAGAAATTTGTTCATTAATTATGAAATCCATTATATAAAAACATCTAATCACATTTAATCCACCAAACCCAAATTTGATATTTGTCATCTCTTGCTTGATGTCAATTAACATTTGTTTATTAATTTACAAAATATTCCATCTTTTGTTCCAAGTTCTGTTCTAAATTCTTGAGCTCTAAACGTGCAGATCAATCACATAGTTGATTCTATATCAAGAACTTACTCCTCTATATACAATATCTTTACATGTGAGTCTGATCATTGTTACATGGGTCATTTTCGAACCTACTTAAATTCAACTTCCATATTTAATTTTCTCTTCATTACACTACTGCACATTTGGAATTTCTTTGATGTATAATTTTCTCTTTATGCATTTCAAAACTTTTTCATGGTGAATTGATATATCGAACAGCTTGATCGATATCAATTGCAAACATGCAAAACAATACACATGCAAATGCATCTACCTCAGCTAAAGCCAGGATGAATAGGAAAGCTATCCTGCAAAAAAAAAAACACTCAACCTGACAGACCACATGAGGCAACTATAGATTCCACTCTAAAAGATATACAATGTCATGGTGAGAAATTATAAATAAGATGTTTTCTTTTAAAAAAACATTAGTCTATTCAATTTGACTTAATTTGTCTCTATTCTTAAGTCATGACAACTGATTCATTAGAGGATATAAATTCTAAATCTACACAAGGTACGATGATAGAAAATCCTTGCTCCATTTTCTCCTCAAATTTTAATTATATCTATGATATCTAACCCAAATTGTTACAACATCTGATTCTAATTTTTTGTTTGAGGATAAAAATTGTCAATCCAACACTAATGAACCTGCAATCAACACTGAAGGTAATAATTATAGCTTTGATATAAGGTTAACGATATCAACTGATATGCTTTAAATTAAATTGTACTATCTCATTAAACAATTTCACGTTATTCTAACTTGGGTGATCAGGCCATGCAATGTAGACATTGTAATGCAAAAATGTGGTATAATGAAAGAATTTCAAAAGATAAAAATACAACAAGTCCAAAATTCAGCTTATGTTGTGGAGATGGCAAAGTTGAACTTCCATTATTACAAAGTCCACCAAAATATCTTGAACAACTTCTGTTTGATGATAATGCAAGTGATAGTAAAAATTATCAGTATAACATACGGACATATAACATGATGTTTGTCTTTACCTCTGTTGGTATTAAGCTAGACAAATCAATTAATGAAACTAGAGGACCTCCTACAATTAGAATTCAGGGTCAACCATGCCATCGAATAGGCATCTTATTACCAATGCCTGGAAAACAATCGAAATTTGCACAATTATATATCTTTGATACACAAAATGAAGTTGAAAATAGAATTAATATGATGAGGTAGTAGTTCTTTTGTTTCTTTTATTATCAAATATGAAGAATTATGATTGGGAAAACATGTTTTTTGACACTAATGGATGTATTTTTATATTGTTTTTTGCAGCCAACATGCTGCAATTCAACCACACATTGTTTCAGCTTTAAGTCAAATGCTGGATGACCATAATGTCCATGCAGATAGTCAACTAGATAATGTAAAATTGAGATTGATATCTGGATGTGAAAAAGATGGTCGTACATACAATCTCCCAAATGTTTCTAAAGTTGGTGCCCTAATTGTTGGTGATTTTGATGCAGACTCAAGAATGGATATTATTGTTGAAACTCAAAATGGAGAATTACAAAGAATCCATGAATTACACTCTAGCTATCTAGGACTGCAGTACCCTTTACTCTTCCCTTATGGTGAAGATGGATATAGACCTGATATACTTTACCGTTCTACATCTAGTAGCAGAAAAAGGAAGAGAGATCGTCTAACGATGAGAGAGTGGTTTGCTTATAGATTGCAGTCCAGGTCAAATGAAGCATAAACTTTGTTGCATTCTAGAAAACTATTCCAACAATTTATTGTTGAAGCATATACCATGGTTGAGTCTGAAAGACTTATCTACATCAGGAACAACAAAACAAAAAAACTTAGAGTTGACAAGTATTGTAGTTTACAAACATCATTGGATGCTGGAAGCAGTAAAGGCTCATCTAAAGGAAAAAGAGTGATTTTTCCTTCAACCTTTGTTGGCAGTCCATGTTATATGGATCAACTTTACTTTGATGGTATGACAATATGCAGCTATGTTGGTTTTCCAAATCTTTTTATTACTTTAACCTGTAATCCAAATTAGCCTGAAATCCGTAGAGTACTTGCACCTTTGAATCTAAAAGCAACAGATAGACTAGACCTTATCTCCCGTGTTTTCAGATTGAAGTATGAACATATGCTTTTTGACTTAAACAAACAAACACCTGCTTGGAAAAGTAGTCGCATGTGAGTTTGCTATTAATGTGGTTCTTAAACTTATACATTTGTTTATTACTTTCTATTTTTCCCTCATATGATAAAACTATGTAGAATTTTTATATTACTGTTGCACTATTAATACGATCAGCTAACAATTGTAGATATACACACAATTGAATTTCAAAAAAGAGGACTTCCTCACGTGCATCTATTGCTATTTTTGCAACCAAACAATAAATATTCATCTTCAGATGAAATTGACCAGATAATATCAGCAGAAATTCCTTCACATGAAAATGACCCTGAACTCTATTCATTAGTGCAAAATCATATGGTACATGACCCATGTGGAATTCTACAATCTAAGTCTCCATGTATGAAAGAAGGTAAGTGTAGCCGTTTTTATCCTAAAATTTTTCAGCCTCAAATTGTTTTAGATTCAAATGACTATCCAATCTATCGTAGAAGAAATGATGGTCATACAATTTCAAAGAATGAAGTTATTATTGATAATAGATATATAGTACCTTATAATGCAAAATTGCTGAGGAAATACCAAGCACATATAAATATTGAATGGTGTAATCAAAATACTTCCATTAAATATCTATTTAAATACATAAACAAAGGTTATGACAGAGTCACTGCTGTTGTTGTTTATGATGCTAATGGTGCACTTGAGAATCCTATCACTCAAAATGATGAGATTAAAGAATATCTAGATTGCAGGTAATATTAATTTAAGATGCATACTTAATTTACTCATTGTTTCTTTAATTAACTTTTTTAATTATGAATTTTTTATGGCAGATATATTTCTCCGTGTGAAGCTACTTGGAGAATTTTTGGTTTTCCAATACATGCTAGAAAACCTGTTGTGGAGAGATTACATTTTCATCTGTCAGGGCAACACAGTGTTCTTTATGAAGACGATGATGATATAGATGATATCCTATCAAAGCCAAGCATTTCAAATTCAAAATTCTTAGCTTGGATGAATAGCAACAAATGTTTTTCAGAAGGTAGAAATCTTACTTATTCACAATTTGTTTCCAAATTCATGTATAACCAAAAGGCTAGATAGATCATGGAACCTCAGAAAGAAAGGCAATACAATTGGCAGGCTAATATGGGTTCCACCAACCACTGGTGAATTATTTTATCTAAGAATGATGCTTACTACATGCAAAGGACCTACTTCATTTGAGGATATTAGAACAGTTGAAAATGTTCTATACCCTACATATAGGGAAGCATGCTTTGCAATGGGTTTTTTGCAAGATGACAGAGAATTTGTGGAAGCAATCAAAGAAGCTAAGGACTAGGGCACAACTAATTATTTGAGGAAATTATTTGTCTTAATGCTATTAACAAGTGTCATTACTAAACCTGAAGAACTTTGGAATCAGACATGGAATTGGTTAGCTGAAGACATTGCATATCATTATAAAATAATAACTCTGAACACAGGTTAGTTTTTATCAGTCTGTAACTTTGTATGTTGAATGACATCACAGATAGGCATTGTTTAACTATTTTCTTTATCATTTCTTAGAATTAGACATTGATGATGAGCAACTTAAAAATTTAACATTACTGGAAATTGAAAAACTTCTACATGCAAACCAAAAATCACTCAAAGACTATCCTACAATGTCATATCTTGAGGATGCAAATCCTGCATGGTGTCTAAAGAATAGCTTGATATAATCTGAACTTAATTACAACAATGATGAGGCTAGATCAGAATTCAAAAATCTTTTTTCATCTATGACAGGTAATCTACCAATTCATATATTATAAATTGCATTTAACAAAGTTAAATTTCATTTGTATCTTCCAATTTTGCATCTACTTATTCTTCATTTCTATCAAATGTCATCTTTTTTTTTTATTTTAGATGAACCAAAACAAATTTATCACAAAATTATGCAAGCTGTCAACAACAATGAAGGTGGCATGTTTTTCCTATATGGATACGGAGGTACAGGAAAAACATACATATGGAGAACATTAGCAAGTTCACTGAGGGCAAAAAATCAAATTGTGATTATGGTTGCTTCTAGCGGCATAGCTTCTCTATTATTGCCAAGAGGCAGGACTGCCCATTCCAAATTTAAGATACCTGTGCCAATTTTTGAAGACTCAACATGCAATATACTTCAAGGAAGTCAGCTAGCAGAATTGTTAAATCAAACAAATATGATAATTTGGGATGAAGCACCCATGGCTCACAAATTTTGTTTTCAAGCACTTGATCAAAGTTTAACAGACATTATTAAAGAAAAAAAAATCTGAATCAAATTTTTGGAGGCAAACTTATTATATTTGGTGGAGATTTTCGACAAATTCTGCTAGTCCTTCCAAGAGGAAGTCGTTCAGACATTATAAATGCAACAATCAACTCATCATATCTCTAGCCTTCCTGTGAAGTCTTAACACTCACCAAAAACATGCGTTTACAAGGCAATGCCCAATCAATTGATGATCAAGAAACTACTAAATTTGCAAAGTGGATTCTAGATATTGGAGATGAAGTTATTAGGAATCAAAATGATGGATATGCTACCGTTGAAATTCTTGAGTACCTACTGATTACTGAATATAATGACCTCATTGATGCTATAGTCAAATCAACATTCCCAAATTTATATCAACACCACAGTAATCCTGAATTCTTCAAATGTAGAGCAATATTAGCTTCCACCAATGAAACAGTTGAAAATGTCAATGATTATATACTTTCCTTGATTCCAGGTATTTATGCATATCTGAAACTTACAAAAACTAACATCTATTCAATATTTGTCCTCTCTTTAACTTTGCATGCTAACTGAAATAAATATAATAGGTGAACAGATGGAATGCTTAAGCTCTGATTATATAGAGAAATCAGAAACCATTGATAGTTGGCATTTCCAATCAATTACCACTGAATTTCTCAATTCAATAAACACATTTGGTCTTCCAAATCATTGTATCAAGCTAAAAATCGACAGTCCTATAATGTTGCTAAGAAACTTAGACCAAATGCATGGTCTATGTAATGGTACTAGATTAGTAGTTACAAGACTTGCCAAACATGTAATTGCAGCTGAAATCATTTCTGGCAAAAATCTTGGCCATAATGTTTACATCCCAAGAATGTCAATGTCACCTTCACAATCACCATGGCCTTTTAAACTTTTAAGAAGACAATTTCCAATCATGCTATCTTATGCAATGACAATTAACAAGTCTCAGGGCAATCACTTTCTATGGTTGGACTTTACTTGCCAAAATCAGTCTTTAGCCATAGACAATTATACGTTGCATTATCAAGGGTCAATTCAAGGCAAGGATTAAAAGTTCTTATTCATGATAAAAACCAAAAAAATATGACTTCTACTACCAATGTAGTTTTCAAAAATCTTACAAGATAACTCTAAATTTTGAAACAACAAATTGTACTATTTATTGGCAATAATTCTTAACTGTTATCTTACTCATGTACATTCTAACATACAGCCAAAGATGACATCATATATCACAATCTTAAATTTTACATTGTCAGGTATGTAATCTTAGTTACTACATTAATACCTTCCATTTATAATTTCATTTACTTAACTTTCTTTTAATAACATTATATTATTAACCCGTTTAGAAAGATATCCATAACTTTTGAATATTTAGCACTTTATCAGTGCTTAGCATAGTACTACCACGGCTTTAAAAATGTCTTTTACTTTAAAAATGTTGATTCTTGTTTAAATTTAATGATAAATTCAAAATGTGAAAAAAGAACTCAATTATGGAATTAGAACATGTATTGGGTATCAAGGCCGACTTGAAAAAAAAACAAGAAAATTGCATGATAACTCGCATCCCAATCTTTAGGCATAGAAATCATTTAACCAAATTTATTTAAATGTTTCATTATTCGAATAAAATGTAAAAAATATCGTATGCGCTAAATAATTCTCTCTCCTTCTCATATTTCAATTTGGAAAAAAAATAATAACCTCTATGCAAAATTTTGCAGCATATGTTATAAATCATGCATTATAATAATTTTCAATATATTTTGATTGCATTATTATGTTTATATACGTTCAAATCAAAATTTTACATAAATTAATACAAATGTTACCTGTAGCAAACCAATAAATATAAAAAGTAAGTTATTAATCATTTTATTGAAATTAGTCTCTTTATAATAATTTAAGTGTTACATAAATACTCAAAAGCAAATATTTACTATTCAAAACAAAAGTTAAGTAAACGAAAAAATAAGGCTTGCTTAAGTACAAGGATGAGTAATGAGACTTAATTAAAATCTGACTTTGGCTTCAAATAGTATATAAAAATATCTTAAATAAACCTATACAATACTAAAAATAAAAGTGTTAAGAATTTCAAAAGAAGTAAATTTAACAATGCTAATATTGTATGCGTAACATTTCCTGTATAAAGCATGAGGAACAAAAACATAAAACCTTTAATTACATAAAATTTCACAGATTAACTTTGATGTTAAAAAATATGTATTCATCTGATCAATCGTTTAGAGTAGTTTTTCAATGTATCAATGATGACACAAGTGGATGTTTTTTAAAAACAAAGTAATGAATAAGGTCATGACTTCATTAGCTTAAATGTATTGTATTATAGTTTCTAGGATTAAAAAAAAAAACCTAACTGTTTAATCTTTTGTACCAGATCCTTGTTTAAATTTAATGATGAATTCAAAAATGTTAAAAATAACTCAATCATTGAATTAGAACACGAATTGGTTAACAAGGCCAACTTGAAAAAAAAAACAAGAAAATTACATAGTGTACAGATAACTTACGTGGCAAGAAAATCATGCATTATAATCATTTTAAATATATTTTGCTTCAATTATTATGTTTATATACATTTGAATCAAAATTTTAAATAAATTAATACCAATTTTACTTTTAGCAGGATAATAAATACGAAAAAGTAAGTTATTAATCATTCTATGGAATTTTGTCTCTTTATAATAATTTTATGAGTTAGATAAATACTCAAAATCAAATATTTTCTCTTCAAAATAAAAATTAAGCAAACGAAAAAAATAAAACTTCAAAAGTTTAAGTACAAGGATGAGTAATGAGACTAAATTAAAGATTGACTTTAGCTTTAAATATAAATAAATGGTAAATCTACAATACTAAAAATATAAAAGTGTTAAAAAATTCAAAAGAAGTAAATGAAACAATGATAATATTTTACACGTAACATTTTCTATATAAAGCATAAGGAAAAAAAAAGTATAAAATCTTTAATTATATAAAATTTTATCGATCAACTTACATGATAATAAATCTTTGCCTTTTATCTGATCTATATATTTTTTTAATGTATCAATAACGACGAAAGTAGATGTTTTTAGAAAGAAGTGCATGAATAAGGTCATGATTTATTTAGCTTAAACATATTAATTTATATTGTACATTACTACAAAAACGGCATACTACATCGGTTATCTTTGACATACAACGTCGATTATGAACTGTCGTCATATTAGACGTTGTAGAAAGGAGAGGTGTCTACGACAACGGTTTACAACAACCATTGTAGAATGTGTGAACATTCTAAGACGAGTTTGTCTGGAAGACCGTCTTAGAATGTGGTCTTGGAAAAACGATCGTCTTCAAATGTGTTACATTATAAGATGGTCCTCCAGATGAACCCGTTTTATAATGTTCACACATTCTACAATGATCTTTAACACAATCGTCTTAGAATGTATGTTTTTTTTTTTTAAAATAACATTTTTTTAGTCATCTCTAGTTATATTACAATCATTCAGACCAATACGTTTATATTAAGTGCCACCTAATAATTGATAACAAGGTTTACCATTTTACTAATGTGTAAGAATATATATATATATATATATATATATATATATATATATATATATTAACCCTATTAAAAATGCAAGCTAAGGTACCAATGTGCATACACTGGTATTAAAGTCAATTTGCAAAGGTAATTTTGTTAAGCACTTATAGCCAGAATGTCATGCATGGCATCATTTCATCCCAAAGTCAATTTGCAAAGGTAATTTTGTTAAGCACTTATAGCCAGAATGTCATGCATGGCATCATTTCATCCCTCTGCAAAGTGTAAAAGGTATAAATATTAGATAATTATATGAATTTCGAAACAAAAAATAAGGAACATATTTAATGATAAGTCTCTTTTCGCACATTAATATACATGCAACAAAATGTCACCTCACCATCTCTTGTTCCTTCACCACCAAAACAATGAACTCAATGCCAAGCTGGCTTTGCTTCAGCACTCAACCCAGATTAGAATCTAAAGTTGAGGATAGTAAGTAGTGTCTAGTAAATCTCTCTAGTAACTAGTGTCTAAATTTGAGAACTTCAAATTAATGAGTTGTTAGCTATGATCCTACCAAATACTGAAACGAAAAGAGAATGAGCATAAGCAAATAATTCATATACGGTTAATTTCTTTTTTTTTTTCAATCATGTTTGCTTTTTAAATTTAACCTCCTAACTTTTTCTCCTTCTTAACTTATTTAAAAATAGTCTGAATATTTTCTAGGAAATATAGCATTAAATAACTAACCTTTTGCATCCTTAGTCGTTGAGGGGTTCATTCTTTTGTGAGCAGTTTATGCCTTATTGGCCCATAAGGAGTGTGAACAAAATCTCTTGTTCAATAAGGATAAAGATACAAAGAAACAATAAGGGTTGTGCTAAGAAGAAACCAAAGATTGGTTAAATATAAGTGAAAACTTATAACATTGAACAACTTTTCCATTGAAAGTAATCTAATTTGAACAACATCAGAACAGAACATGATACGTGACAGTTATCGTCCAATCAGAACGTGACACATGGTAGTTAACATTCCTTTGTAACAGTTAACGTCTAAATCTAAACTTAAGGATCAAGATTGTATGATTAGATAAAATAGGAGGATAAAATACGTGAATAATTTTAAAAGGTGACCAAAATAAAAAATGAAAAACAATTAAGGAAACCATAAATATAATTTTTCCTTGAACAACGATAAACATTTAAAGCCTCTGTTTTTAAGGGGTTTCAAACCTCATTTATTATATATATACATAGATATTCAAATAGATAAATTAAATGAATTATATTAATTACTAAGAACCAAATTTTTTATTTTGAACCTTTAATTAATAATTCTGAAACTTATAAAGCCTAGAAAAATAAATTAAACAGCGATAACTTATACTAAATTGTATCTCATATTTAAACCTCCAAAACTTAACACGTTCCTAGTTACTTATTTAATATAATTTTAGTTATTTAGATTTAAATAATGATTGTTTTAGTCCTTCAAAATAAATTCTATTTTTATTAGTTACTCACATTTTTTAAAAGTTATTTTTAATGACTATTATTCTTTATGTTAATAATATCATAATTTGTGATGGTTTTACACCGTTAATTTTTTAATTTAATTTATGTAAAATAATTTGTGAAAATTTAAAAGTATCCGAATATATAAAAAAGGAAAAAAAATTCAACATTCATGTATTTATTTTTCTTCTTTAAAATATGTAAAATATGTAAAAAATATCGCTAAACTATAAATAAAATATTTTGGCAGTAAAATTGTCAGAATTTTTTAAAATAAATTTTGGTTGTTAAAAGCACCATAAAGTATGAAGATATCAACACAATGAACAAATAGAAACTAAAAGCAACTTCTTAAAAATTTAAGGGACTAATAAAAATATATTTTTAAAGACTATAAATATATTTAAGCATATTTAATAATATAAAAATTCATTTATATTTGTTTATAACTCATCTATGATTTAATTATTTTTATCATAATTTTGCTTAAAATATGAATTTAATAATTTTGTATTATAACTATTATTGTGCCTAGCTACTTCCACATACATTCAGAAAAAAAGAGCTCCCGCCGTACACTACAGGCAATCATGATAAGAAGATAACATGGGATGAATCACTTCTCTCTGTCTATAAATAAGGTTGGATGGAGGTGGTGTGGTAGACATTTTCAAATTGCAACTTCATCTCACTTTAATTTTGCCAACTTGGGTATTCATCTGGGTTAACTTGGGTATGTCATCTTTCTATTTTAACTTATGTAATATAATACGATATTATAAATACATAGCCAACTCTTTCTATCTTTTTTCTTTAACTTGTTTTTATAATTTCTCCATAATTCTGCTTCCACTACTAGAAAAATGACTTTTTACAACGGTTGTTAAGTGCTTTTAACGACGGTTTACAACCGTTGTTGTATATAACGTCGTTGAAACAAAAGTGCTTTTTACGACGGTTATTATAATAACCGTCCTTGAAAGTTAGAAAATTTCAAAGACGGTTATTACTGAAAAACCGTCTTTGAATGATATGTCTGCTTGGACATTCAAAGACGGTTATTACATAATAACCGTCTTTGAATGCTGCATATTCAAAGACGGTCATTACATAATAACCGTCTTTGAATGCTGCATCTGTTTGGATATTCAAAGACGGTCATCATATAATAACCGTCTTTGAATGTTGTGTATGAATGTTGTGTAAGACAACATTCAAAGACGGTCGCTAGAAAATAACCGTCTTTAAATTCTTTGTCTGCTTCAACATTCAAAGACGATTGTTATGTAATAACCGACTTTGAATGCAGTGTCTTCAATGATATAATTGCGATTTTTAGATAATTCGGTATCTGAATTCCCCACGGAATCACTCCATGACTTGGCAAACAATAAAATAAATGACACCTAACTAACACTATTAAAACCATGGCACAAAATTGAAGTCAATTTTGGGGGAAATTGATTTAATATGTTCTTGAATGATATAATTTAATTTTGATGTCAACTAAAGAATAAAAAATCATAAGTCATCCAAACTAAATAAATAATTTAGATCATCAATGATTAATAAACTTAGGAAAGAATCCCAAACAAATACATGAAACAATGCTTACAATTAGTCATAACGACCAAACAACAATGTTTTCAAATGAAAAACAAGGTGATAAATAGCATTCAAAGCAGAGCCGTTGTTGGGAGCAATTAGTTTATCGTGCACTGCAGAACAATAATTAATTAAACACCAACTCAATCATTGGAAACCAAGAATCATGAGTGTTAAACATGCAAACCAAAAACCAACACGATCAAATGGTGAACAAATCTCCATAAGCACTTATGCGAGAAATAAATAAGAAGAAAAACCGAGTTTATGCACAAGTTAAAAATCAGCTTCTGGAGAAACTAAAATGAGAAAAGTTTTACAAATTCACTTATGCATATTCTTCTTATGATAACACATGATCATATGATTCATACCCCAAAAGAGCAAGAAAGGAAACAAAAAAAAGTATATATTAAGTCGTAAAATTATAATTTAGGAAAACGTACAATAATGGCATTTAGAATTATGTAAGTTACTAGTCAAATTCAAATCTTATAAAATGTAACCAAACATAACTGAAGAAAATACAAGATTGAAAATGTCTTCCGCCCTCAGAGACTGCTTTTAATTTTTTATCGAAAAGAAGTTTTTTTTAGGACAAAGTATCTTTTTTATACTGTCTTTAAATTATACTAGATCCGGATAAGAGAAACTTAATTGAATATTTCTAAGGAGATATGATTTGTCAAGTTATTGGTATTCAATATAATCATGTGCATTCATATTCCTAATAAATGTAGCAAAGACCAAGAAACATGCCAAAACTCTGCATCCTCACCACAACAGCCAATAGGACAGCAACAAAAGTAAAATACCTCCCACAGCTGACTCTTAGTCATGTTGAAGTGAAGATTCCCCACATACAATTTTCGGTCCACAGCTCCATAGGGGCCAGTTACACCGGCTGCTCCACCAAAAGCATTAGATTGAACAAGGTTCTTTTCAGCTTCAGAAGGTTTCACCATTAAGGAAATAACAGGAAAAATATATTTGTTCAATACTTAAGGAAACAAGTTTAAAAAGGCTTATCAGCTAAAATATATGTTCAAGAGTTAAGATGGAGACTTTACATTTCAAAAATTACTAAAGAGCTGCTAAATGAGAGAATTTTACAACAACAATAACCTTATCTCACTAGGTGGCATCCATTACATGAATCACATGACAGCATTGAACTCAATTAAAAACCAAATTCTTATAAATATTATTCACTTTGACATTCTTTTAATAATTTTTTCAATATTCTTCTTGGTCTCCGTCTACCCTTTTGACAGAGCTTAAAACTGTGTGATTTACTCTCCTCATCATTTGCTTCAATAGCCTTCTTTGCACATGTTGAAATAACCTTAATCAATTTTTAGTTATCTTTTTCTCAACAGGTGTCACACCAATATCTCTTTATATACAATCATTCCAATGAGTTAATTAATTCTTCTTTGTTAGTTGCCATTACCATTTCTGGTGCTATAAATCAAGATATTGCATAAATACTCTATTCCGGAGCAGTCACATAATCAAATAGAACACAAATAAATGCCACGAAAGATGGTTAAACACGACTATATGCATAATATCAGTGAAGAAATCAAACAAGACTGCAAATTTGCAGTTAACATGAATTGTGATAAATACAACCCATTAACTACCAAAAAAAAGTACTAACAATCAACAAATATCAATTTAAATTTATGCTACCACATACCTACTAACACCTCCTCCCACTTTGAGTAAAGTGTGCTTTCAGGTACTATGAATTGGACCTAATACACCTTGCTACCAGTGGTCACCCCTGAAACAGTGTAGAAGAAGAGAGAAAAGAAGAATGAGGGGAAAGAAGGTCACCAACATGAGACTTTTTATGAAAATCTTCTCTTCTCTCACGGTTTGACAAGAGTCATCACTGCTATGGGAGCAATATTCAGAAAAAGCAAAAGAATAAATGTTTGTTTGTGATTTTCCTAACGAAAAGTATTTTTTTTCCGAAATCATTTGATTTTCTCAAATGAGCAATATCAAAATGGGAAAGCGGGTGTTAACATGGATTGATTATTGTAAAAACTCAGCAAATATACATCCAATTAGTTTCGCTCAATTAATTTCATACCAACAAAAATCTAGCAACATAGCTATGATGTAGACCTCACCCAATATTTTTAACCCAATCGCAATCAACATCAACAAAGGAAGAGGTAAAAAAATGTGAGTAAAGGTAAAAAAAAAAAACTTAGCCAAAGCACAGGCTTCAAATTCCTGAAATGAGAAATTTAGAGTACTTACCTCGTAAGTTATGGTGGGTAGCGACGAAAGCCCTCCAACGACGTCCAAAGTTGCGGGTTTTGATTCGTAAGAGTAAGGAAAACCAAAAAAGGGGTAGAGAAGAGATGAAGAGAGGGGGAGAAGGTGAGAAATGGAAAGGAGAAAAGGAAGTGAGAAATCTGAGGGAAAGGGAGGGAGAGGGGCTAGGGTTCAGTAACGAAGAGGGGAAGGTTTTAACGGGCTTTGTTTTTTTTTTTTAACCCAACTACGACGGTTTTACACTAAAACCCGTCGTAAATTTTATATAATATAACATTCTAAGGCGGTTTTTAATAACCGCCTTAGAATGTATGTCGTAAAATGTAATTTTTTTCAAAATAATTGCAAAAATGCCACCGCGTCACTATTTAAATCGGTTATCTAAATAACCGTCGTAGCACAGGTGATGTAAAAGGCAATATTTGTAGTAGTGTTCATAACTGACTTGAGCAAACATCCACGATTGAACAAAATTTTAGGATGTTTATTTCACGAAATTATCTTGTAATTCAAAAAATATAAAGGTGTGGATGGTATTATTCTATATTTGTTAGGAGATTATTAGAAAATATTCTTGAGTACCTCTTATACTCTCATGTCTACACAACTTTTATTCTCATGCTATTTAATTTTAAAATAATTGTTGATCAAATTTTTTTTCTAACAATTATATTTATTAATGAAGAATTAAATTCATTACACCAATGCTATTTACTATACAACTTTGATAATTAAAATTATTTTATATTTTTAAAATCAAGTAATAACAAGTTAGTTGTTATACAATTTTAATAAATAAATGTTAATTTTGATATTAAGCAGAAAGTTTAAATGTTATATTACTACTTATGTACAACTTTTGTTTTTAAATTAGTTACTTTAAAATATAACAACAATAATTTAAAGTAATTATTTGGTATAAACAGACACTAATTTGGATAGAATTTTATGTATGTAGAAACATATTCAAATCTCTAAGCCATCGTTGGCTAGCTGCAACAATCTACCTATGGCTAAGGTTGAAAGTGTTCATGACTTCCTCAAAGGAAAGACCATTTTGGTTACCGGTGCAACGGGATTTGTAGGAAAAGGTTAATGATTCTTTCTTTCTCACACTAACGATGCACATGCATGTGAATTTATTTTATGTTGGAGTCTTATCAATCGCATTCATATTTGAGTTGGAAAGGATCATTAAGGGTGATTAATTTCTCCTTAACAAAATTTAATAAATTTGTATTTTCAAAATTCAACTCACGCCAAACTATTGATTAAAATAAAGCAGTCTATAAGTTATCTATGTGCATGCTTCGTATGTAGCTACATATGATTTAGTCAAGATCGGTTTATATTGCTTTTCAAAATGATTTTCACCTTAGCATTTTCTATAATTAATTAAAGGTTTAAATGTGTTTTGAGTTGATGTAATTATTTTGTCACATAAAAGTTCATGCAAATATGGTTCTATTCTATCTGTTTTTTTTTTTTTACAAAATTTTGTTACTTTTAGATCCTAACATTTTTTTTCTCCTAAAAAAATGTTTAGTTTTTTTTTGGTGAATAAATCCTAAGTTTAGTGCTGACACAGTTAACAAAATAAATCATATTAATTATCATAATTAAAGTAATAAAGAAAATTTTAAAATAAGATAATTAAGTTATTTATTGTGTCTAATTCAATTACGTAATGTATTTAATATCTACCATGAATAAGGTAATTATGTATAGCTTACTTTATATTTTTTTATTTTTAATATATTATGAACAATAATTTTTGTTAAAAAATCATTAATTTTTTGTTAACTAAATATTTTTTAAAGGTAATTACATATAAATTTTATTTTATATACATGATAAATTATATGTATTTATTATTTTATATGTAAACAATGATTAGTAACGAAATATATTTAATATATTCACGACAAAATTAATTTTTTATATTACTTTTGAATTATGTAAAGATAGAAAAACAAAAAAATATTATTATTATTTTTATATTACAAATAATTTTTTTTTACTTTAGAGACAAAATATTTGTTTTGTGATACATTAAAAATATATTATATAATAATAAGTCAAAACTAACGAATTTAAATGTAAAAATAATATTACAGGTTCTATATTAAAATTAAATTATAAGTGTCTATGTAAATTATAATTTTACAAAAAATGTTAACAATAATTTATTGAATGGAAAATACTAAAAATAAAAAATAACTGTTCATATTATATTAAAAATTTAAAATGAACTAGAAAATTAAATTTATTTATTTATTAGGCAAGAAAGAATTGCCAAGGTGTCCATAGAGCCCCTAATCATCACCAGAAGCAAACTCAAAACTTATTGAATAAAAGTAAATTATATGTAATTTCCTTATTTATATAAAATAATAAATATATTACTTGATTGAATTACACAATATTTAAACAAAAATCATTGTTCATAATATATTAAATATAGATAATAAAAATTTAGCATATGTATAATTTTAAAAGAATTATTAGATAAACAATTTCATAATCAATACAATACAAAAAGAAAATAATTTGAAAATTGATCTATTTTAGAATTTTAATTTGAATATAATTCAACTCTAAAAGTTAACTCAAGACAAAAGATATTAAAGGATTAGACATCCATAGATGATCCAATAATAGTTTAATAGCGGGTAACCTAATGGCAAACTACACTGTACATGTGGTATTTTAAAATAATATTAATATTTAGTTATAACTTGTCCTACTTTAACTAAAAAACAAGTGAGTATACTAGAAAATAATAAATTATACATATTAGGAACTATTATAATAAAAATTTAGCATATGTATAATTATACATATGTATAATAAATTATACAAACTTACTAGTGATCTATATACATATACAAACTTAGGTAAAGAATAATTCTTTTAAAATTATATTCTATTCTTATAATTTATTTTCTTAAAATCTAATAAATAAGATTAGTAACTTATTATAATCATTAGATTAGATTTTAACGAAATAAATAATAAGGATGAAGTATAACATGAATTATTTTTAGTGTAAGTTAATTTTTCTCTATATATATATATAGATCACTAGTAAGTTTGTATATGTTAAAATAAATTAAAAAAAGAAATTTTAACTCAATTGGTTAATTTATATGTATTATTTGTTTTAAATTGTTTGATATTTATCTTTGATTCTTAAAAAAAAATAAGAAAGAAGATTAATAACATTAATTTTGTTATGAATGTTTTGTTTGTGCAGTTTCTGTGGAGAAGATATTAAGAGTTCAA
Organism: Glycine max; assembly: GCF_000004515.6. Classification (NCBI taxonomy): domain Eukaryota; kingdom Viridiplantae; phylum Streptophyta; class Magnoliopsida; order Fabales; family Fabaceae; genus Glycine; species Glycine max. Next base: position 19,415,087 of record NC_038244.2, read on the forward strand.
CCTGACATAAAAAAGTTATACCTTCTATTGAGAGCATCAAATCCTTATTTAGCTACTCACCGCTTGCAAAATGAGGTAGCCACGCAACTTTTTATAACTGTTTAACATATGAATTTACAAGACATTTAATTAATATATGTGTGTGTACGCGCAGGTCATTGGGAAGGACATATTTCGGGTGCTACGTGATAAGTGGGGTGCAGATTTTGGTTCTTTTATATCAAAGAAAGTGGTAGCAGTTGCTGGTGATGTTTCTCTTAACAACTTGGGAATTAAAGACGAAAACATGAGGAGCCAGATGTTTGAAGAGTTAAATGTTATAGTACACACCGCTGCAACTACCAATTTTAACGAGAGGTAAATAATAGAATTTTACTTTTCTAAAATGAGAAATTGTGTTTCAATTGAGAAAATTAATGACTAACATTTCATTTCATTTACGATTTGCTTTGTTTATAAGTGTAATATCAACTATTGATATTTTTTAATCGATTAAAGTAGAGGAATCGAATCCTAAATAACATAATTGTGTATAAACGAGTTGGCATGGCCATTTCATTTGTAGGGAGCTAAGTTAAATAAGTTATTATTTTTATAAAAATTACTTCAAAATGTAGATGATAATTTTTTTTGAAAATAACCTCTTAAAATTTAAAAATATATAACACTACTTGTAATCATATAAATAAATATAGATTTGTCTTCTCTAAAATAGGTAAAGGTTCAAATCGTACGTCAATGGATGTCTAGAGATTAAGGTGTTAAGAATTTTTTGTGTGTATAGGGAAATGAATTCAGTATCTGGCCTCCTAGCCAGTTTAGCTCATAAGTTTGATGTGGTAATGCATGTTCCCGCTATCCCTCTTGTAGGGTATGCTTTGTTTCTTTGTAGTTTTCTATTTTTGGGGCTTTGTCGCCCCTCCTCAGTATATAAAAAAAAAGTAAATAATCTTAATCGTCATTAATGAAAAAAAGACAAAAAAAGAAACTCGTTTGTGTAATTTTTATTTATAAGAAATTAAAGTATTAATATAGATTTTTAGAAGTTTATGTTGCCATTTTTAAAAAAAAGGAAGTTTATGCCATCATTTCAATCAAAAAAAGTTTATGCTATCAATAAGATAGAAAATGAATGTTAAAAAATAATTTTATAATAATAAAAGAATATTCTACTCATGCATCATATGCTGTTAGTATTTTTCAACAACTTAAATGGTTAGATAAAGATTAGCATACAAAGAAGATAATTTTAACAGATAATATTTCTTCTCGGTTAGTATATCACACTCTTTTTTAGCTTGAATTTATGTAATTGAAAAGATTACCTCGTATACATATACCTGAATGTATGTATCACCTTCTACAGATATGATATTGCGATAGGTACTAACACGATGGGAGCTTTTCATGTTGTGAACTTCGCTAAAAGTTGTCATAAATTAGGGATTGTTCTCCATGTATCTACTGGTACATAGTTATAAACTCAAGTAACTTTCGATGTGAATACTTTAACTACTATAGCATTTTTTTTTTCTATCAAAATATGCTTCAATTGCAACCCATGATATTTAGTTGTATTTAAATTTTATAACTTCTTTCATAAGGACTTTAATACTTCATAGATATGCATTAGTGAAGTATTTGAGAGTATAATTTTCAAAGAGATATATATAATATGGTTACATATGAAGCAAACACAAGTATCAATTTCATAGTCTGACAATATAAATTAGTTTTAACATCACAAATTATTATACATGATATTTTTTTAATAATAATCATCTTAAAAATCATAATTATACCGATAGTGCATAGTCATTAAAATCTAATCAATAATATATATGATTTTACATAAATTTATCAGTTTATAATTATCTGGTCAATAAAATCAACTTTTCTCATACACTTAAAATCGTACTTAAATTTTCAATCCTATAAATTAAGAGTGAATCTTAAAGGGTAAAATATGAAGTTATGACAAATAATTGAGAAATCAATAAATTAGTTTTTATTAACTTTATAAATTGTTATGCATGTGTATTTGTTTTATCACACTTTTTATGTTAATTTTTAATTAATAATTAAAACTTCATGCTTTACTTTCTAAAGCGCACTTCTTATTTTGAAAAAGGCATATTCGATTAGGATGACATAATTTTATTAGTACATTTCATATGTTTTCCTATGGATTTCTTTACAACCTATGTACCTACACTAATTGGTGTATATTTTTGTTTCAATTAGCCTACGTGTGTGGGGAGGCCGAAGGACTTATAGTTGAGGAACCCTTACATGTCAATGGAATGCAAAAAGGATCTACAAAATTAGATATCGAGTTAGAAAAACAGTTGATTGAAGAAAAACTGAAAGAGTTCAAAGCACATAACACTGATAAAGAAGTAATCACATCGGTTATGAAAAGTTTTGGACTTGCAAGGTAATTTGTGAATTTGACTTGTTCTATGTTTCAAGTGAGGATGAAAAACAATATTTGAACATATTTTATACTCAAAACTTTATGAGAGAAGTAATACCAGATGAATATTCATGAACATGATTAACTTATAACTTCTAAACCAAAATCTATTTATCTCCCTTCTTCTCTCTATAGATAGATAGTGGGAGAGAGAGAGGAGGGAGGATGAGAAGGATAACCTAGTCTCCAATATCAATTCCTACAAACTATAAGGACAACTTAAATCTAAATAAACATAATGAAGTTGACCTAACTAATTTACTATTGAGAAGAGTAACAAAGTCCATAAGAGCATTCTTATTGGAAGATTTGTTTTGGATTTTTGGATCACTTTTTTAGTTTGATCATATCACATAAGGATACTAAAAATTATCATTTTTTGTTCTAATGATAAAATTCAGTTTGGGATTTTAGGATTTTACTTGCATAAAAAAAACCCATGACCTTTATCTCTCTTAAATGACTTTAAAAATAATATTTTTTTTTAAAAAGTGAAATTCTTGAAAATTCTTTCCTTAACATATAACCTCTAGTATGAAAAATTCTTAATCAAGAATAATAATAAATCTGATGGACACCATTCTTGAGCTTAGGAACCCAATTCAAGAACCCTATATATTAGTAAAATTATATAAGTAAAACTAAAATCTAATAGAATGAAGCCAACCTAACTAGCTTAATAATGTGTTATGCGTGTGTACATAGAATGAGTAGGATAACCGAGTCTCTAACCATTTCTATAAACTATACACAAAACTAAAATCTAATTAAATAGAACGAAGTGTGTTTTGGAGGGGAACATATCAAAAGAGCTAGAATTTTTAACATTAAAAGCATAATCATAATAATTACTATAAACTAATTTTCTTCCCAAAATTGATCCAATAATAGGACTATAGGAGCACTAAATAATTATGTCCTCTCAATAGCTCAAAAGAAAAATAAATGTCAATTGAATTCCTAAATGTATGAGTTACAAAATAGTAAGCATTTAAGTTATTCTTCAAGTAACGTCCAAATGTCTCCCACACAAAACTTGAAAACTTAATGTGTCGGTACAATTTTTTTTAACATTGAGTGTTTTCAAAATAACTCTATAAACTATGAAATTATTGATTAATCTTGAACCTTAGAAAATAAAATATTTTAAAGAGTTAAATTGAATTAAGAAATTGAGATGGTGAGAATGGTTATTTCTAATGGTTAGCATGACATTATAGGCAACAACTCTTGGTAAGATGTTGGTAAAAAAATGTTGACATCATCAATGTGTTGTACCATTGATAGTGTGTTGATGTCATCATACAGAAAATTTCTGAATATCAATGACTAATGTTGTTGATAAAGCCTTCTTACTTTAAAAAAATTTATTGATGACCCCATCATTGGCAAATTTTGATAGATGATGTGAATGATCAAGCTTTTGGTAAGTTGCATGTCTCTACCTCACATAAAATGATGCGAAAATTACTTATGACTAGTGATTACCAATTTTTTCTCTATTATGTAAGCATCATAAATGGGTAAGTGGAGATAGTTTTTTTTTTAAGTATAATTCTTCATTTTAAAAATTTCAAATAGTTAGTTATTGTTGCATATTGGGTTGATGGAGTTGGATCATGGGACTGTTTACATTATAGGCGGATTTATGTGCCAAATTTTTTCTCTCTTAATCAATTGAGAGTCTTTTCATTCAAGTTGACATGATAAATGACAATGGAATTTGAAGTATCACAATTATGGTGTTTATTATGTTAAATCACTTTTATTGTTTGTTGTCTAGTAGAATGTAGATGATACATTTTACATATTAATATGTCTTGTCTTTTCTTGCTCCTGCAAAATGCATTGTTCTCTCATGGCGAATAGTTTTGAATATAATGCTAATTAATGAAACTAAACATTGCGTAAACAATATGTTCTTAATCTTTGTTGCTATGTATGTTTTCCAATGAGCACCAAGAGTGTACTTTGCATTTGTTTTATTGTTGATGCATCTAAGGCCTAGTTGGACTTTTAGGTAGGTGATGGTCTAAAGGGTAAAGTTCGTTATAATAATGAATACTTTACAATAAAAAAAAATATAAAATGATGAAACTAGTTATTGTATGAATTGTTCATACCATGTCCCTAATTATGATACATATATTGACATGGGGCCATGCAAAGCGCATCCTTCACCATATACTTCATTGAATTACATGGATTTTAACTTCTGTTGTCTTGATTTCACCTTAGTTTGTTGATATTCTAGGGCAAATTTACATGGCTGGCCAAACACCTATGTGTTCACCAAAGCAATGGGAGAAATACTTTTAATGAAAATGAAAGACACTCTCCCATTGTTCGTTATACGCCCCACTACGGTCGTCAGCACACACTCTGAACCTTTTCCAGGTTGGATTGAAGGTGTCAGGTGCATAATTTATCACATATTATATATATATATATATATATATATATATATATATATATATATATATATATATATATATATATATATATATAATAAATAAAAGAATTATTTGAGTAAGTTGAAAAATTTAGTAAAAATTCAATTTTGTTACTACAGAACTATAGACTTTGTGGTGGTTAATTATGGTCAGGGAATACTAACAAGCTTTGTTGGAAATTCAGAAACAATTTTAGATTTGGTGAGTTTTACACATAAATTACTATGAATCTTTTATTATGTTAATTTGTAGAATATCTCTCTACACAAATATTTATTTTAGCATTTAAAAGTTAATTAATTTGTAATAATGATGCAGATTCCAGTAGACATGGTGGTAAATTTCATGATAGTGGCATTGATGGCTTTGTCCAAAGGTCTGTCCAAAAATTTGGTGTACCATATTGGATCTTCATTGAGAAATCCTATCAAATTAACTGATGTTGTAGATGCTATGTATTACTACTTCAAAAAAAATCCATGTGTTGATAAATATGGAAAGCTAATGGCTGTTACCAAGAAACTAACTATAACAGGAGCAAATGAGTTCAATCAAAATAAGGTACATTTCTTTCATGAATCCCAAGTAACTTTAGATTAAGTACTATTTATCATACTCATGATTTAACGATGTTTTAATAATAAAAAATAATTTATTCAAAAATAGAAGTATTTGGAGTACGCGTATGTCAAGAATAATTGGTTACCAAAATTTGGCGCTTAGAATATGAGAATCTATACTTCATATGCCTAATAAGTTGTCCTACCTATTTTAGCCCCTGCAAGACATGTCACTAACTAAACCTTTCTACATCACACATGAGCAATAACAAATTGCTGCAAGCTTCATATGTCAACTCATGATTTAAGAAATTGCATTTTTTAATTAACATGTAGTTTTTCTTCTTTATTTTTACTAATCATTTTATTTTGTCTTTGATTAATTTTCTATTAAGGGGTCGAAGTTGGTGAAGAAAACTGAAGATTTGTACAAAACTTATTCCCTCTTCAAGGGCATGTACGTACCATATACCATGTATATTTAATCAATAGCTTCATAAAATTCATCTATACACTAATGTATACTTTCTTTTTTAGTGAATTTGGTAACAGTTCTTTGAAGCACATACTAATATTAACTTTGAAATGTATTTTAAACAGCTTCGACGTCAAGAATGCTGAAAGTTTAAGAATAGTAACAAAGGGGTTGCTAATGTGGATGGTGAATTTGACTTTGATCCAGAGAACATTAATTGGAAAGACTACATGATGAATGTTCATATTCCTGGTCTAATGAAGCACTCTGTCAATGTTTTACCTATTAGAAGCAAGATGTAACATATTATAGTAATGAATATACTTGTCTAATTTGTTAGGGAGATTTATAACTAATTTGTTTTCTTTTCTACTACCTCATAATATAATGTAATTGATGACAAAGGAGGATTACTCAAAGAACATTCATATCTATTATGTATTTACTTGATACTCGATCTATTATATAACGTGGTGTGACAGTCGTAAGTTACCCTTGAATTCAAATTTGTCTTTTGTAGATTATTAAAATAGTTGATATTAGGCTCACTCAATATAGTAGTTCTAATATTTTTGTTATAAATAATTTATTTAAATACGCAAAAAAATTATAGTTACTAATTGATAGAAGTCTCTCTTTTTTTATAATGTTAGTACAATAAATAAAAATTAAGAAGAACAAAAAACTCAAATAAATAAATACAAAAAAAAGAAACAAAAAATTTCTAAATTGTCTTTAAGAAAAAATGAAGTACGACATCGTTTCCTGAGAAATTAAGGTGCTTTAGAAAAAGAAAAAAAAACTGATTTAATAACATTAAACTGGAAAAAAATATATAACAGGCGAGAAATTAGTTTGGGAAACCGATTTTTCATTTATGCACAGTAATTATATTATATATATAAATAATTGTTGACTTGTATCATTTCCGTAAATTTTTGTTTTATTTATATTATTTGGGTAAAAAATTCCGGTTTGGGGAATAGAGGAGGCTCATCTAACGTGAATGTAAAAGTTTAGGAATTTTGTGTAAGGTGGAAAAAAAGAAAGAAATGTATATGTAATTAGAGTAATCCTTAAAAGAGGTTACTCTAATTTGCTCAAAAATTTAATTTAGTTATTTCCTCAATCATATTTGTACCTGTAGTAAATATAATTTTTAGGCTTACTTAAGTGATTAGATTCAATGTTATATTAATTTATTTTATTAATTATTGAATTTTAAATATTTTTTTAAGTCTTAAAAATAAATTGAATACAGTCGTGTACACTCTCACAAACTGGACTTTCAAGTTACTCGGGGGCATTATTGTTTGTGTGCTAAGATGTAGACCCCCTTTCTTTTTTCATCCCTATTTGCATTTGCATTTTCATTTATTTTATTTTTACAAATACACCTGTTTTTAAAAAATTAATTTTCAGAATGCATTTTCGAAGAATTTTTAAAGGCCTCAATATAATTTTTTTGCATGCATTTTATACATTCTAGAAATAAGTTTCTCAACCATTGCACTCACTGAAAACAAAAAGTAGAAGGGTGCGATGTTTACAAAGGGAAGGAAGTAAGAAGTTGGTGAAGAAAAGGAAAGGGAATTATGCAAGAGGTGAAGGGGTGTTGAGATGGAAGAGAAAGAGGTGTAAAGCCAGTTGTAGAGAAGATGAGAAAGAAAATCAATGTGAGAGAGAAGAGGGTAATTTAGTCTTAGAAGTATGAAACAAAATGGGTGCTTGATGGGAAAAATAAGAGATACAAATAGAACAATTTGTTAACAGTTGCAGGCTTTTACTTCTTGCACCTTTTTGTTCCTGCACCCTCCAAAAAGACGCACATTCCCACCAAGATGATGAAACCCATCATCACTAGTTCCCACCCCGTTTTAACCCTTCACTTTTGGGTGTCCCTCATCACAATGATCTCTACCACCTCCACCTCCACTCAACCCCTCCCCTCCGATGTTGTCATCTGCGCCATCAACAAGAAGGGTATTATTGCCCTTTGGGGTACAAGAAGCAAGAAAGGGTGCAAAAAGCAATTGTCCATATTGCAATGTGAGTTCAAACCACCAATGCATTTAGGCCAACTCATAAAACAACTCAAGCAATCCAGAAAAGGGGTGAAAAAGAGATATCAAGGGAAATAGGAGCATCCCAACTAGGTTAGAACCCTCCCTTTCACCAATCCCACACCTCAAAGACCCCAAAATTCATAAATGAATAAAAAGAGACTATAATCGGACATGGGGGGCTGTACCAAAACCCCAGTCAATTAAGAAACCTACTAAGGCATTCCACAAATATCATGAGCAAAAACTCCTTGCAAAAGGAGGGGATAATGTCCCACCAAAAAGATTGACTATTATCAACATCAAAATTTACAGTCTTATATACACAATGAGTGTCTTCTATTAAATGTGCAATATTATAAATCTGAGATGAGATAAGCTATGCATGCAACATGCTCATCTATTTCTCAAAACCCAGGGTACTAAAGAATAATTATTTACAGCTTGAACAATTAGAGCAAAGTCTTGCTCTAGCCAAAAGGATTGTCAGTTTCTACTACAAGGCACTTCAATGATAGTAATAACACCAATCAACTTTGCTTCAAAAGGTGTAGAAGAATCCAAAGTAAAATGACAAAGTTTCCTAATGTGTTACATGCTCGCCCCTCAAGATCCCACCACACCCTAAAGGCTTAGCGCAACTTCTTTCATAGTCGTCTTTTTTATATTGTCAAAATACTCTTCTTTCTTTCACCCTTTTTCCCTCCTAGCAACCTCCCATGTTGCATCTCACCATCCACAACCTCCATTCTTTCTCCCACCTTCACCCTTAACACTCTCGTGCTCCTCCTTACCATATGCACCCTCCTTGTTTGCATTTTCTAGAGAATTAATTTGATATTAAGTTTCAAAATTTATGAAATAATTTGTCATTAAATGGTTCGCGTGATTAATTGGTCACACTTTTGTATATTCTTATATTAAATTTGAATTTTTTATTTTTACGGCAACTAATTTGTTAGTACCTCATGTTTTCAGAACAAGATCTATGCATCATATGTGTTGGTTTTGAATAGGTTCATGCAATAATTATTTGTGTGAATTTATTACAAAATAAATAACTAAAATTCATAGGTAGGTTAAAATATTGTTTTTAAACAAGAAGACCCATTTTTTCATGATGATGGCGATTATAGGTCAAAGTTTTAGTGTAGTGACAACAATCTACTTTCTTAGGTAGTTTTTGTGTAATTAATTGAGTTTGATGCCTCTAAAAACATCCAACATCTTATATATTTTAAAAAAAAAAGTTACATCCAAACAGTAGTGATATTCAAACCATCAATCCATCTTTCTCGGTTCCCTAGAATATATTTCCATTCAAACTCTCCCATCCATCTTTCTATTTTCCCTGCAATATATTTTTATTGTTTGATTAGTATTTTGTTCTTTTAATTTATTTTTAGGTTTAATTTATTTTTTTTAAATATTTAAGTCGGTTTTTAATTTATTTATAAGATGCAATTTGGTCATTTTATTTTTAAAAGTATTTATTAGTTGCTTTACTTTTTAAAATAGGTTTAATGTGTTCTCATTTAAAATCAAATTTAATCCCATTTTTTGAAAATATTCAGAGTAAATGGAAGAAAAATAAAACTAAATTTAATCCATTGTTAAAGAAATATAGGACTTAATTGAACCTTTTACTAATAAAGAGATCAAATTAAATTTAATAAATAAAGATATCAAAGTAAATCTTTTAAAATAAAAAGATGAAATTAAACCTAAAAATTAAATTAAAACCAAAATAATTAATAAACATATTTTCATTGTTACCTACCATATATAATATATTTTCGTTCAAACTCTGTCATCCATCTTTCTACTTTTCCTCCAATATATTTTCATTGTTAAGAAAAATTAGATGTAGATCACTCTTGACCGAATTAGTATATATTGCCTTACCTCTTTAATCTCTATTTCCTTATTTTATTTCAACTATTCAATTCCTTGAATTCAGTCTTGCTTTCAATTGATTTTGATCCAGTGATTTGGAAAATATTTTTCAATTTGATCAAGATCAAAAGTCTGATATTTGATTTGGATAATTGATCTTCAAAAGAGAAGAATATGAATATCATTTGGGATTTTGAGAAAGATTAAAAAACGTTTGGAAAATTTATTCGTCCCCCTCTAGATTTCATTGCCTAGTACAACCAATGGCTAATCCATAAGATATTTTTAACTTAATTTGATAAGTTCAGGGTCAAACATATGGAACATGCGTGTTGTTTATTTTTATATTTTATCAATTATTCGTTGCTAGTAAATTGTTTTTTTAATAAATTATACACAAAATAAAATTGTTCATTGTTAATATTTTTATATATTTCCTTGATTTCTCTAAAACAATTAATTTATTTAAATAAACATATTTTTATATGTTGCTAATTTTTTTATATGTTTCTTCTACAGGTCGAACTTTATAATATTTTTATTTTTATATACTTTTATTTATTTATAATGTAAATGATGAATTCGTTTAATATCATGATTTTAATTTTAATCCATTAATTTATATTTTAATTGTATTTTTAATAATAATTTTTTTAAAAAAATTATTGATGTGAAAGGCCAATTTTTTTATGGAAATGATTTTAAAATTTTGAAATTTATTATTATTAAATTTTAATAACACTTTCCGTGTGTGATACTGAATTTAAAAAAAAAACTAAACATAGGTAAATAATGTTAATATACTAATTATTTAGTTAGTTTTAATTGTTAATCTATTTTTAAAATTTTAAAAAATGAGACAATATCTTATAAGTGTTTTTGTGACAATGCACATTTTAAAATTGTGTAAGCGCTTAGTAATTAACTTATATAACCAAACACAAATAGTTGATTATATATTTTTTTGAATAGCTGATTAATTTTAAGAACTTATAATTTAAGCTTTTACATAATAAATATTTAATAACAAATTTAATGAAGATGTTTTTTTCAACCAGACTTTGGTTTCTTTATCTTTGTTAGAAAATATTTGAAAATTTTTATTAAGATACAAAAGTTCAAATAATAGAAGGAGAAAAAATATGCCAGATTAAGTTTAGTTTGAATAAAAAATTTATAATAAAGATGTTTAAAGTGATTTCTAACTTATTAAATCAAAAATACAAAATTTCTTATAAAGTAGACAACAATTAACCATGGGCCTAACAAAAAATATTACAACAGGAAAAATAGAAAATAATTATCATTACAATAAATTTATGATAATAAATCATCATATTAGACACTTCCGTTCACATAATTGGTTGTGTTGAAAAAAATTCAGTCACACATCGATTAAAAATAAAATAAAATTAAAATATATAAATAAGAGACAATCCTCAACTCTTAACTAATTTTTGGGTTGAGTTAGACCTCTCACATTATACAGCATTAATCCCTTTAATTCACTGTACAATTTGATATTATTAAAACCCCTTTTTCATGTTCTTTAATTCACTGTTCAAAATTTACTTGTCTACTACAACTTACATTTTCTCATCTTTAAGTCCTTGTCAATTTACGTTCTCCCACTTCTAATTTCTGCTAGTTGAATTTCTTGTCAATCTAATTACCTTTCCATTTTCTGAACTTTTTGGTTGATTTATTTCTTATCTCATAAAAAAAAAGACTCTTTTTTCTCTGTCAACCATTATTTTCACCAATTTTCATCACCATTTATTTTCTTACATTTCGACATACTACAAAATTAGCGTATAGCCTAAGCTATGGACAATTTACCTTAAATAGTATCACTACAAATAAAAAGGACACACCGGACAATAAGAACATCAATTGACAAAAAAAATTACTATAAGCACAATAAAAAATGCATAAAATATAAAACAATAATATTCCACTTTATTTTGTTGTTCTCTCTATATATGAAATGTCATCCTCACTTCAAAAATAAATGGAATACTCGGTTTGAAAAGAAAGTAATAGAGCAAAAGCAGTGCAAACTAGGATTTGCCACCAAACAAAACCCATAACCAACAATCCAACATCATTGGTTTGCCTATGCCAAATTCAATTCAGTTTCTAAAACTAATTACTAAAATGCTCAAATGAAACGCTCTCAATCATTATGACACCATTATTATTTTGAGTTTAAAATGCCTACGCCACCACGCAACAACTATTAAATGCACAGAGAAAATAATAAAATACGAACGTGTGTTTCGTCCAACACTATGCCAACACGGCAACACCAACGAGAGATAATAATAATAATAATAATAATAATAATAATAATAATAATAATAATAATAATAATAATAATAATACACAAGAAAAAAATAGATGACATGTAAGTAACTCTTTCGCTATGCATAAGAAAATTTTAATTTAAAATCATATTAATTAATAAAATTGATTAATCTATAGTTAATAACATTAAATTTACGGTCTAAAAAAACATTAAAATTATAAAAAAAACTATTATTTTTAAAATACTATTAATTATTTTTAGATTTGTTTACTTAATTATTGAGATTCATTTATTTAATTATTTGTCTACCTAATTAACTAATATGCGAAAATTACTTTTTGCAATTTGTATTACTAATTGGTTTTGCTTTCTATTAATATCTAACATTTATGATTTATTAATTAAAAATTTATAAAGAAATTAAGAATTTGAAAAAAAAAAGAAAAGGTAATGAATTTCTAAAATAATTCAAAACGCGTCTTATAAAAAAGAAATAAATAAATTTGTCAAAAAACAAAAATATACAGGAGGGAGGTAGTATTATAAGTGTATAAGGTAAACAAACACTCTTCCTTGTTGCTGCTTTCGTCAATTCTGAGGTAAAAGAAAGTAAAGAGAAAGAGAGAGAGAGAGAGAGAGAGAGAGTCATAATCATAAGTCATACCTGATTTCCATTCTCTCTGAGAGACAGTGCGAGATTGGCATAATGGCGAAAAAAGCCGTTTTGATCGGAATAAACTACCCGGGAACAAAGGCGGAGCTGAAAGGATGCATAAACGACGTGTGGAGGATGCACCGCTGCCTCATCGATCGATACGGTTTCTCCGAAGACGACATCACCGTTTTGATCGACACGGACGAATCCTACACGGAGCCCACGGGGAAAAACATTCGGTCAGCGCTGACCAGACTCATACGATCGGCGAGGCCGGGGGACGTGCTGTTCGTGCATTACAGCGGACATGGCACGCGCCTCCCCGCGGAAACCGGAGAGGATGATGACACTGGCTTTGATGAATGCATTGTTCCTTCTGATATGAACCTCATCACTGGTTAGTTTTGCCATGTTTCACTTTTTGGTTTATGAATTTTGAAATAAATCACATCTGGATACAGGTTGACCGAGGATAAGTGAAAAAGCAAATTTTAAGAAAAAATATGTTTTACTTTAAATGAGACTTTTTTTCTAATAAATTGTCACATTTTTTGCTTTATCCAAACTAAAAAATATATTTTTGTTGATGAGCATAAAGTTTGGTGTTTTAGTTGTTTTATCTTTGGGTTGATCCTGTGTAAATTAAGTGACACACTTGTTTTAACTTATTATTTAGTATGCAACTCTAATAAATACAAAATGAAGAACTTTGTCATTCATCATTTTATCTGGCTTGAACATGATTGACTCTCGTAGAAGAAGATTGATGTTGACAAAAAAATAAATGTTTTAAAAACTAAAAAAAGAATATAGATTTTGCTATTCAAAAAATATTTTTGCTCATTTTCTTGCACTGTTTTTATTTTGTTCAATGTCTAGCTTAATTTCACATTCTACTCTGTCTTGGGTCTATTAGAGGATAAAAAAATTAATTGGTTTTTTATAAGAAGAAAAATAATAGTTGAGATTGGGACAAACTGAATTGTACATGTAAAATAAATCATAATTATTAATATTATCCGGTAATTTATCCTATAAAACATGCTCTAAACCTTAGGCGCATGTGGTCTTTTCTGTTTAGTTAAATGCATTGTTCATTTAAATTTTTATTTTTGATCTCCCTGTTTCGATCTGAGATGAAGAGATCCGGAAGGTATACGGGTGAAAACACTTAAAGATATTAGAAACAGTTATTATATAAAATAGTGTATACAATGATAATGTTTGTCACTTTGTAACGGGTGGGTATAATTTCCTTGAAGTTTCTCAGAAACTGGTGTCAAAATTTGGTCTCTAGAGTAAAACTAAAGTACAAGAACTTCAAAGATACATTTTATGGATGATTTTTTTTCTCAGGCCACTTTAGCAACTTAATTGATAAGTATTATTCTCTGTTTTTCAGTAGACGAATTTGTGTGTTTCTTTTGGGAAGTAATAGACTATTTGTATGCAAGTAACAGATGTTATTTTTTTTTTAATCAGTTAATCGTTAGTTTTTGTTAGCAAAAGAAATCAAATATTCGATCTTTCTCCTTTTCCCATCACTCTTAACGATCCAACCAACCTTATATCTTCCACATGTAACAGATGATGACTTCAGAGAATTTGTAGATGGGGTCCCTAGAGAATGTAAGCTCACAATAGTATCAGATTCTTGCCATAGTGGTGGCCTAATTGATGGAGCTAAGGAGCAGATAGGAACTAGCACAAAGGGAGAAGGGCAACAACATTCTGGTTCTGGTTCTGGCTTTGGATTATCCAGTTTTCTTCGTCGCTCCGTTGAGGACGCCATCGAATCTCGTGGAGTTCATATCCCTTCAGCATTGCGCCATCATAGACACAAGCATGAACATGAAGCTGATGATGATAGGGACATTGAGCTTCCACATGTGGACCATGGCTATGTAAAGAATAGGTCATTGCCACTTTCTACCATCATAGACATACTCAAGCAGAAAACTGGGAAAAATGATATAGATGTTGGGAAATTGAGACTCTCGCTTTATGACATATTTGGGGAAGATGCTAGCCCTAAAGTGAAGAAGTTCATGAAGGTTATCTTGAATAAACTCCAACAAGGGGATGGTGGAAGTGGAAAACAAGGTGGAATCTTGGGGCTAGTGGGTAGTCTTGCCCAAGAGTTTCTCAAGCAAAAGATTGATTCAAGTGATGATGGTGGTTATGCAAAACCTGCCATGGAGACAAAGGTTGAAAGCAAATATGAGGCATATGCTGGAACAAGTTCAGCCAAGCCGCGCCTTTCAGACGGCGGAATTCTGATGAGTGGTTGTCAAACAGACCAAACTTCTGCTGATGCAAGTCCAGCAGGTAACTCTGCCAGTGCTTATGGAGCTTTTAGCAATGCAATACAGGCTGTGATTGAGGAGAGTGATGGTGCTGTCACAAATCAAGAGATTGTTTTGAAGGCAAGGGAGAAGCTGAAGAGGGGAGGTTTCAAACAACGGCCAGGACTTTACTGCAGTGATGACCATGTTGATGGTCCTTTTGTGTGCTGATGAGTGATGAGTTCTGTCATCTGGTGCAGAAAATCAGAGTTATTTGTGTTGTGTATGATGATATATGCTTGTGTATTACTTGTTTTGGACAATTAATGCTTGCTCAAAAGCAATATTTACTTTGACTGTGATTTCAGTTATTATTCATTAGTGACAGAATAATAACTAAAAATGAGACTGCACAATTGTGTTGCCATAGAGAATGAGTGAGTCCCTCCTCTAAAAATGTTTCCGACAGTTGTTGCTTCATGCATTGGGAAACATGTTTCATGCCTCAATATGGAATGTTTTATTCTTTATTTTACCTTTCAAATTGGCCGATCCGGAATGTAAAAGATTTAACCAGTCCATAATGTAAGTTTACGTTTAAGATTGGTCAATATGAAAGATAAAAAATATATAGCAAGTGATTTTTAAGGCACAGAAAGCTACTACCAAGTGTGTTCGTGTACGCGTCTCTTTCGATGCAACGGAAAAAGTAACAGCCGAATTGTTTCCGTGTTCCAATGTCTTTCTGCATTGGAACGTGTAATTTTCATGTTCAACATGGGTGGAATGTGTATCTAAACACAACATAAATATTTGGCATCAATGTTGAGACTTTCCTGAAAAAATATAAAAAAAAACTCCAAATCATAGCCCAAATTTGGTGGGGTGATGCTAGGTGCGCTCAGCAATATTGCTGGTGCACCCAACATTTAATGTGAAAGGACAAAAATATTCTTCCACTTAACTTAAAAAAAATTGGTGCACCCAGCACCATTTCACGCTATCCGTACACCAGAATCAGAAGCTCCCATTTGCGCCACAGGTCTTCTTTTCTTCCATTTGTGGTCATTTTTGTTGGGTGTTCTTGTCCTCCGTCAGCATTGTTGACGTTGCTCCACCGTTGAGGTAAGGTTCATCACCCCTTTAATGGTTGTCCATTGCGTTGCTTGTTTTGAATTTGTTACGGATGTACTTGATCCGCAATTGTTTTTAGTAAATAGGTTTAGCCTTACGGATGAAGTAGGTAGTACGTTTCTACATATGGATCAAGTTGATTCATGAGGTTTAAGGATTAAGTAGATCTGCAAGCCTCATACGGATCAACTTGATCAGTATGTACATTTTTTAAAAAAAAACTCTAAATGAGTATTATTTTGTTTTAAAAAATGTTTGTTATTAGGATTTAGGGTTAATGTTGATTGTTTAGGGTTACTGATGATTGTTTAGTGTTAGTGTTGAGGATTTCTATTGTATTATGTTTGAATTCTTTGAACTAGTTGATATTGGTTTTAGATATTTTAGTTTACTAAGTTAGTATCGCCTTAAAAATTGTACATATGACTGACTTACGAGTTAGTACTAATAAACATCTGTGAAATCACTATCTTGAAATGTGAGAATAGTTTCAAATCATGCATTATATACCAAATATGTGTGTCATTAGAAAATATGAAAATTCCACACACAAGTAGACATATAAGAATGGTAATGGCAGGCTAATGATGAAATAGGAACAACATACTCCACTTTAGTTTAAGATTGAACCAGAGGTACACGAGGAGCACCCAATAGAACCATCAACCATGGTTAGTATTCACTAGTTAGAATATGTGAATTACATTCACTATAGGCTCTCTCTCTCTCTCTATACACACACACACACACACACACACACACACACACACACACATACACACACACACACACATATATTACTATAACATACATAAATTCTAACATAACATGTAATGTTTATCAGGCAAGTAGGTTGGTTTGTGTTTTTTTGTTATATATGTTGGGTTGTCCTGTGTTGGGTCAAGTCTCATTCTCCTTATTAATTTGTGTTAAGTAGCAAACCAATTTTGTGGCTGTGTGTTAGTGAGAAACTGAGAATAATTATCAATTATGGGTCTCTCAAATTTCCCAATTAGTGCATCTGAAGGGGTGCTACTTGTGCTTGTGATAAACAGTTTTCTCAGTGGCTTTGTTGAAGAGCATGTTTAGATCCATGCTCCAAGTAGTGTTTGGTGGCAGTGCTGCTAGTAGTTCTTCAAACATTGAACATGATGATGAAATTAGTTCATCATCATCATGGGAAAGGAGGGTGTCAATAACTCAGTACAAGTCATTATGCCACAATCATGACATAGGAGGAAGAACAAGTGTGGCTATGGTGGGGTGCTCCATTTGTTTGTGTCATTTTGAAGCCAATGAAGAGGTTAGTGAGTTGCCTTGCAAGCATTACTTCCACAGAGGTTGCTTAGACAAATGGTTTGATAACAAACACAGCCCTTGCCCCTTGTGTCGTTCCATCGACTAGAGACATATACAAAGGTTAATTAGTTTCAAATTTACAATTAGAGCTAGCCAGCTAGCTATAGTTATAGTTATTGCTATATATTTTTAACTTGTTATAATGAAAAGAATCAATGACTCTTTTCATTTCTTTACTTTTAGATTTGTAAACCTCCTTCAACCTAACTCAGTTTCTCTATGTTTTAGGTTTTATATATGGAACATAATGAGAGATGACATTGCCTTAATTAATAGCTTGATTTTGTATGTGCAAGTATACCAAATTCTCTTTTCATTACTGCATGATAATTCTAATTTAATACTTCCGGCTTGTTAGTTTGTTTCAATTTTCAAATGGATTTTACGTATTTTTTTCCAACCGTTCGAACTCAATCTTAGAGCAGTAGGTAAAGTCCATTTAACGAGTTACACAAACAAGCTTCAATTTGAATGATTAAGTAGCTAGGCTTAACTTGTGAATTTGTGTGGTTTAGTAATTGAATTTGTGCTACACATTTGCAGATCATGGTTAGAACTAGAGGCTTAGGTCTTGCCTTAGGTAGGTTTATAGGCAGAGCCCTGGGGAGAGAGGATCATCATGATTTAGATGATGTTCCCCAACGGCGAAGGCCTACAACATTGGCACGTAGGCAATGGGAAGCTGCCCTTGTTGCTGAGGATGAGCTAGTGGTAGCTGGAGACGTACATGCACATGGTGCATACGCTGGTCATGATGCTAAGGGATTTTCAGGTGGGCCGCGTGACCCATCAGTGCTTACGGAGTATGGTGACCATGTTGCAGTCAACGTATGGAACAGAGAGGTATTTAAAATTTTTAAGTAAACTTATTTGTTAACTATTTCTTATAATTGAAATTTGTCATCATTTAAATTATTTGTTTATAAATTGTCTGTTTATTTATACTTCAATTCAGGAATGTCCTAAATTGAAGTTATCCTTCCATGGGAGGAAGGTTCAAAAATTTGGGAGGCTTGCTCCTGAAATTGAGGGGCTAGTTGCTGCCATAGGATGAAGTCCTTTGATTGCATGTTCAGTAGACACTGGCGATCGGGGACTTATATCCGCTTTCGTGGAGAGGTGGCATAAGGAAACTAGCAGTTTCCATCTTCCTGTTGGGGAGGTTAGCATCACCCTGGATGATGTGGTGTCTCTGCTTTATCTTCCCATTGAAGGCGCCTTCCATACCTTCGAGGCTCTGCACATCGACGAAGCCGTGTTGATGTTGGTGGAGTTACTTGAGGTCTCTGGAGAGGAAGCTAGGACTGAGACAACACAGTGTCATAGGGCATACATACACCTATCTTGGCTACGAGATATATATCAGAGGCGATGTCAGGTCGGACATTGGACTATTGCAGCTCGAGCCTATGTTCTGCATCTCTTAGGTTGCACTTTTTTTTTCTAACAAGAGTGAAACCCATGTTCATGTTATTTTCTTAGACGTTTTTTGTGACTTCAGTCAGAGTGGAAGCTATGCATGGGGAGCTGTCGCTCTAGTGCATATGTGCGATCCTTTGAATGATGCTTGTAGGAGCGGCGGTTGACAACTTGCTGGTTACATCACTCTGTTACAGGTAATTAATATGTTTTTGATAAGTTAATTACAACTATGTTTTAATTTTTTTTAAGATGTTCATTTGACATTTGTATGATTTTGATGTAATCTTTGTGGTGTTGGATATATGAGAACTTTCCCTCAGTTGCAGAGTGTTTGGCTGATCCAGACTACGATGATGTGTCACCACGTGCATGTCGGTGGATTGCTACAAAGGCTTCTTTGAAGTCGATATCTACATCGACATACAAGCAACGTCTAGATGGACTCAGGACTCCTGATGTTTACTGGATGCCTTATGGTGAGCATCGAGCCGTTTGGGAGTTTGATTTGATTTCATGCTTCTCTGGTCATCTACGATGGAGGCTTGTTGTCGTCAGACACCGACTCGAGAGGGTCATGCGCCAGTTCGGGTACGTGCAGAGTATTCTTGCAGAGGCTATAGATTCCTGGGTGTCATGTGAAGAAATTGACGATAGGTGGATGCATTACTCAGACCATCTTGCAGTAGCGGGTCAGATTTGTGTTGTGCCAGGACAGTGTGCATCCAACTACATGGATTGGTTCTTCCTCATTTCTCATCCATTCATGACAGCGACACAACCTTCAGATCCACCGCGACATCCACCTGTGACGCAGGATGCCTCATTTGTGGAGCCACATGTCCCTCAGGTCCTAGTGGCACCAACAACAGCACTGGCACATGCCCCTTCTGATGTGGAGCAGTCCAAACATGCAGTGGTAAATATTACTATTTTGCTTGTTGTATGAAATGTCATTTACTTTACTTATCATATTACTATTTTGCTTTGGACACTTGCCAAGCGATCGCTGAAAGGTTGGAGCGTTTGCTCAACCTATTTGCGTGAGATAGGGTAATCGTGAAACCCTGACCAATGTACCTTGCAGCTCGGACTGTTTGTTGACTATAATTTATGAATCCACTTACCATAAGGAACATGATAGTCATCGCAGGCACAGAGACACACGAGGTCATGGAAGACTACATCAGGATTGCTAGGAGTGTCATAGTAGACGACAATGTGTATGTGAGGTCTCGACGTAGGCGATGCACATATCAACCATAGTTTCTTTATACATTTTATATTTTCATATTTGGACGATGTTTATAACTTTCTTGTATTTGAAAACATTTTGTTTTTGACTCAACATTTTGTATATTTTAACTTATTTTGATTTATAATTTTAATTTTACGTTAATTCATCTAAATATTAGGGTTAACGTTAAAATCTTGTTTTTAAATTACTTTCCCTTTAATGACGTCACAAGCTAGTTGTGTGTGTCTTCTTTTTAAGTTTAACCATGGTTAAATATTGGTTTTTTTATTATTTATCTAAAATTTATGTAACTTAAGATAATTTTTAGCATGATCATGTTTAATCCTTTATGTGAAAGAAAAATTGTTACATGTTTGACTTCAAAGTAACAAAAGAATTATTAGTAATATTATTTTTATTATTATTATTTGGAATAGAATGGTCATGCACACAACAAAAGGGTTTGTTCACTTATTCATTTCTGTTTTGACTGACCAGTTTTGATATCAAGCTTCCAATGAATACTGAATTTGTTGATTTAGGTGAACCATGAAAATAAAATAATAATCATATGGTTTCATTCGCTAATGGACACAAATTCAAACATTACATTAACTTCAACATAGTGGAAAGAAATAAAATTTGCATGAAAAACTACAACTAAGTAATACTAATTTTGCATTGAATCATGTTGCGACCGAGACACGTCGTCTTCCATTTCCATTACCTGTTTACTAAAAACAACTAAAATTTCTATTGGCCCAAATTGTTTCCAATAGTTAGACTGCACTAAGACCTTTAGCACGTCATCGTTAGTTTTCAGTTCAATAATTTCAAATTTGATAACTTTATCTGAATACTTATAGTGACTTGGTTGTCGAAAAAACAATCGTTTTACCGTTTGTGATTCATGAATACCATAAGGGGGAATCCCATGAGGTGCAACTTGCTTGATCAAATCCTTCAGTTCATCGAAGGTACATTCGAAAGGAATGTCAAACTTTTTTGGATTTTTTCCTGTGAACGAGTAATCGACAAACTCATTTTGGCGTGGCATGTTCCACCTCTCGTTGTAATATAATAGGGCATCATGAGTAGGGGTCATAGTAGCTTCAAGTAAGTTTAATATATCATTTGGTGTTCTACCAATGGTGCATAATAACTCAATCGGAGCAACACATGAAAATTGATGATTACACATTAACATTGTGTTAACATCATCATCATTTTTCAGTTGCATACATTGAAAGCGAAATTGGTTACTTGTATATGTGAATGAGTGTCGATACTAAATTTCATCCAAATATTGTTTGTCGGTTAGTTGAAGGGTATAGTGTATTCTGGTTTTTAGTGTTTCAAAATCACAAGCGTTAGGTACTTGGATGGGTAGTGGAGTGGAAGTTTGAAAATAAACACCACTATCATTGTAAATAATCGATCCATTTGGAAAAATAAAACCCAATGTGGAGTTCACAATCATTTGATTGCTTGTTTCTCCCAAAAATGTCATACTTTGTTCTGAAAATTGGGTTGGGAGATAATGTGTGATTTTTTAGAGTGGTGGCATGTGTCATATATATAGATGGTTTTCACTAACATTGCTTCAATTTTTTTTTAAAAAATAGAGACCCGTGGAGATGATTTCTGTTTGTGTTGTCAACTACGACAATTTGGTGTCAAGCTTTATCTTGCATCAGAATGTGTTGTCAAGTCTGACAATGTCGTGCCACGCTTTATGTTAACACACATGCATTTCACAATGTGTTGTCAATTCTGACAATGATGTATCATACATGCATAATTTATTTTAGTTACACCAATTAATTTATTTCTTAATGCAACAATTAAGTAATAATTAAGGATAAATGTATCACAACAATTTATATCACATAATGATTAAAATATAAAATTAGATTTCACCTACGTGCCTTAAGTAATAATTCATTATAAAATAAGTAAAAATTAATTAAACAAACATAGAAAGCTACATAACTTGGTGGGAACTGTGTGTTCAAAATTAATTAAACAAATATACAAAGACAGAAAACTCTAATGTGAGATTAAAATTCATAACGATAAGCCATTACAAGGTACATGTTTCAGTCTTCATTTATGTCAATATAGTCTCTTTTGAACATCATGAAGCTTCTGTAATGCTGCATTCTACTAATATATGGAGTTGGCCACTACTTTGCCTGAGGATGACAATTGCTAGACCATAACAATGTTACAGGCGGTAAAGGACAACGGTCTTTTAAATAAACATGTTGTACATGCAGAAACAATATTAACTCAAGTGTACACAAGTAATTGCATAAGTTTAAAAATAACACTATCTATCTTCAATGTACCTGAACAAAATGATTGTCATAGATGTGACCGATACAAATTATGCGATGCATAGAAGAATCTGTTGATGATTGACTTCTAAGAGGAAAGAACGTCATGCTTTGTTGTTGGGACAACGATACAAGGATTACATTATACCTTGATGTAATGACATATCCCATCTCGGTTATATCCATCTACTTATCCACAGTCACCTGAATGAAACAAATATACACGTCAAAGTTAATTTTAAAGTTAATTCTTAAAAAGCAAAACATGAATTACATACCTTGGTTAACCCATCAAAAGGTAGGGACATCCTTAATTCGTCAAATCTGTTTGTGCCACCGAAGAGCTTGATATAGTCATATGAGAATTTGCCAAGTTCTTTAAGCAGATGGTTGTGCACCAAGGACTAAGACTCTTCACCCATACCTAATAAACTGGCAATTGACCGATATCCATAGTTACCGTCAGCTTTGACATCCACAATGTTGTCAATGAAATCGTGGATAAATGGTTGAAATTGATCCAACATTGGCATGATCCTTCTTGGATTGGGTTGGTCAGAAGATGTTGCACTATGCTTCATTGGAGAATTGCTATTTTGCACAAAATGTAAAGCATCTACATACTCCTAGTATGATGGATCACGCTTTGTTGATCTTGGGTTTCTGTTCATTGGTTTCTTCAATGCACCTTTTTTGTTCACCTTTGCTGGAGGAGGACACATAGAGTTTTGATCAGGGTGTGCAATTTCCCAAAGTTTACTCTTTAGAGTAAACTTACCACAAACATCAAGTTCCTCAAATATTTTAGATATGGTTTCCATCTCTTCCTTGATGGTCACTTAGGGCTCAGATAACCCTTGGTCTGAAAAATTAAGTCTCCTCCAAAACATATGGATTGAATCTAGTGGAATGCAACCAATAACATATTTAGATAGCTCACATGCACAAGGAAGACCATGTGTAGTTCTCATGACACAACCACAAGTGAAAGGATTCTTGCCAGCATAATGTACACGCCCAAACTCAGCAGCAATCTGATTTAAAGCATACCTTGAAATCATTCCAAGAAGCCTCTTGTATAAGTTTTTTTTATAAAAAAAACATGTCCAACCACATGTGTACTTGTTTCAAAGGATGCTTTAATTTCGGTGTGCTGCAAGGTGATCATGTTGTTCATGGCATCCCAGACACTACATAAGTTTCCAAGGCTATTTTGTAATACTCTTTTTAAAACCCAATGAGCATATTCAACCCTACATTTGAAATACACAAATAACAATAAACATATACAATAATAAAATTCCATCAATTCGTCAACCTTAATAGAAATAATTGAACATTTTCATACATCTTTGTTGTTGTGTTTCCTAAGTGCATCACCTTATTCGTCCAAGTTATAAAAAAATTTTCCTTGTGGGGGATTATCCATGTTTCGTTAACATAGTCAACAAACATTGCCCAAGGTGAACAAGAAATTTCAAACTTCTTAAGACATTCATCGAACTGTTGTTCCGAAGGACAATCAAGCAGACTTCCCCAGGCATCCATGACATACTCTTAAGCATTTTTTTGACCAATTAGTGATTTACATTTTGCCTTGACATTCTTGTTTGTGTGAAAGTTGCACAACAAGTTTGTACACTCACGGAACATAGTTTTCACTGCATTCATCAATGTTAGATCTCTGTCAGTCACAATAACTCTAGGGAGGGAATCACATCTTAAAAATATACCTGGGAACCATTCTAAAGCTCATACCACATTATTAACGCGTTCACCCTCTAGATATGCAAAACCACCAGAGAATGTCATCCCTATTGGTGTCCCACCAACAAAGTCAAGTAGTGGGAGTCTATACATGTTTGTTTTGTAGGTACTGTTTATAAAAAAAACCAAATTACATGCATTGACTAACTTCATTGCATCAGGGTGACACCAAAATATATCACGT
The DNA here is from genome assembly GCF_000004515.6 of Glycine max. Lineage (NCBI taxonomy): Eukaryota > Viridiplantae > Streptophyta > Magnoliopsida > Fabales > Fabaceae > Glycine > Glycine max. The sequence continues at coordinate 19,439,697 of NC_038244.2, forward strand.
ACCACGTCTTCATCCTTTAATCTATGTCAATGAATATATTGATCCCATTCAAGAAGCTTCATTAGATGTTGCATTTCAGTATCACTTCTTCAAATGGAAGAACAGTATGCACTTCTTGCATTGTATATTTGTTTGATTGTTGTACAACTATTGACATTGTGCTCCTTCAACGTTAGCAGAATGTTTCTTGGTTTCACCATTGACTTGGTCATATCTGCAATAATTGTCTTTTCATCCTTAGTCAATCGCCCAGCGTGTGGATGTCCAACTAATGACTTGACCAATTCATGATTATGAATCCCACACATCAACTTCACCATCCAACCCCTGGTTTCCCACGAAGCTTGAAGGGACACCCACATTTCCTACTCCTAGTATCTCTTCTAACAAAATCTTTCTTCATACACATATACTGACCACTCCTTTCACAACTAATTAACATAAATGAAGTCCTTCCTCTACTACCAGTGTTTGTGTCAGACCTCATAATGATCGCCACAAATCTGTTTTCATGAGCAACGGATTGAGTCCACTGCAAAATATCATCTCGGGTACCAAACACCTACAACACAACCCACACCATTTGTCTTCTAAGGGACATTGATTTTATGAAAATAATAACAAAAATCAACATTATTATCTGAGAAGTATTGAACACATTCGAACAATCAACATGTTGTTCATTCACACCACATTCTTGTTCATTTTGATCATCCATATCAACTTCTTCAAACATTATACTGTCATACATTCATTGATCTTCGTCCATCTTAACAACAAATCATAAATTTCAACAACACAAACATACAACACCTAACCGCACTATACATATAATATCATACAAAACTCTACATAATCTTTTACTCCACAACATTTTATAAACACTACAATTCATAATCATATATAATAAAATGCAAAAACCCTATATCATTCTACATACGAATTAATTCAATTACACGTATAAACAATTAATTTATTTTTAAAAATGACCATACAAACATAGTAATAATTAAAAAAGCATTAAACTTAAATAAATGTTACAAATTCAAAATCTGTAAAACTTATGGATCAAGTTGATCTGTAAGGCTCATATGGATCAAGTTGATCCGTAAGACTCATACAGATCAACTTGATTCATATGTGTAATATCAACATACAAATCAACTTGATCCGTATAAGCTTTACAGATCAACTTGATCCGTACGGTTTACATACCACTCCACTCATGCACACTCAGTAGAAATGCGTACCTCGTATTTTAACGATGACGAACCAACCACCGCAACAATGAACACCAACCCTTTCACCTTCACCTAAGCTCACCTATCTCAAGAAAAAACCACACCAAAGAGAGAAACGAAAGAACACAAAAGCATGGAAGCGTAAAACACTGCACACCCAGCTTAAAAAGGAAGAAGATACAAGAGGAACATTTTTGTCATTTTTAAAAAATGCTGGGTGCACAAACAATTAGGATGGTGCACCTAGCATCACTCAATTTGGTGGGGACTAAACCCAAAACTACAATAGCTGAATCTTTTACTACAATTCAAACACAACCATCTTTCAAACGGAGACTACAATTCCTTTCAAACTCTTCCATCCATCCATCTTTCTCGGTTTCCTACAGTATATTTTGATTCAAACTCTGGTATTCATCTTTCTACTTTTCCTACAATATATTTTCATGCTTGAAGCATATCAAATTCTTTTACCTTTTACGCACCTTCATTTTTCCAGCACCCTAATCTTTTTACACTTTAACTTCACATTCCATTTTACTTATATTTTAGTATTTTACCTTTCTAAATATTTATCATTTTTGGTTATTTATTTTATTTGGCCTTTAATTACAAAGCACATTATTTTTCTTACAAACTCACTTTCCAGCAATCTTTAGTGTTATTGTACTTGATTTTCTTCTTTATATCTTTTTAAGTTCATTTCCTTTAAGCATCTTTAAGTCCTTTTCATCTTCAAGACCCTCTTTAAAAGAGCTTATAACTAATTTATTAAGACTTCAAGTTACGTGAGAGTATTTAGAAAAGCTCATAAAAATATCCTTATCTGTAAAATGTTTTTAGCTTACGTTGGATAAGATCCCCACGATAACTTCTAAGAATAACTTAGGTGGAACTTACACAAAAACTCAAACATATGAAACATGCACATTGTTTAAATTTTTTTTTTCTTCTCAAATGTGTCGAGACTCTCGTACACTCACATACAATGATTAATAAAATGACAAATACAACATTTCCAATACATATTATATATTTTTTTAATTAGTCATTGCTAAAGTAAATTTGTTTTTGTTTCCAATAACTTCTACACAAAACAAATTATAATTATTCGTTGCTAGTGTTTTTTTATATCATTTCCTTCTTTTGACTAAAAAATTAATTTTAGTTAAATAAACTTAAATTTTTTATGTTGCTAGTCATTTTTTATATATGTTTCTTATACAATGGTGTGTAATGGTTGCATCTATATGATTTATTTTTATATACTTATATTTATTTATAGATTGGATGGTCAAAATTTAATCTTATATCATGATTTACTTTTAACCGCTTAATTTATATTTTAATTATGTTTTGATTATGAAATATATTATTTAAAAATTGTTGATAGGTATAAGGTGAATTTTATAATTTTTAATGACACTGTATTTTTATTTTTTTTTGTCAGCAAATACAATTATATATTTATATATGACTAGGTACCTGGCGTGTCAAAACCCTTTTATAAATCCAGGCACATCCATATATAGTCCACGGGTTATGCTATATTTAAATACACGGTGATGTATAAAAATAAAAATATGTAAATGATGAATAGTGTTTTTATTTTTTATATATATGTAATGTTGGTATATTATTATTTAGTTAATTTTAAAAAATTTATTTATTTTTAATCATAATTCGAATCATTTTTTTTTCCAAAATGAAACAATATCTTATAAGTGTTTGTATGTTAATGTGTGCATACACTTTAAACTTCTGTAAATGCTTATTAACATATATATTCAAATGCAAATAGTTTATTAAATCTTAAGAGTTTATAACAAATTATTATATAAAAAAATATTGAAAAATACTTTAATTAAACCATATTTTCAATTAGATTCTAAATCCAATTTATCCTTGATATTGTTTATATCTCTTCTATCTTTATGTTCTTTTCATCAACATTTGTGTCGATTTTTTTTATTACTCCAGTAAATCAAAAGTCTTATGAGTCAAGGGCAAAGGTAGTTATAAAACCATTTTTTTTTCTCAACTCACGGAGATACCTTTTAATGAGGAAAAAATTGTGATGAGTCATTGAGCACCAAAGTAAACAATACCTTGAATTCGATAATCCTAAGGAAGCTAGCAAATTTGAGATCAAAATTTTGCCATTAGATAGACAACTTAGGTCACTTTTGCCTCTTAGCCTTAATTGGAGACATGTTACATATGTCAAAAGTCTCACATTACTTAAAAGTTGAAACCAATAATAATATACAAACATTCTCTTTCATTAATTCACTAATACACTTTTTTATAAGAACAAAATCATGAGGAGTTATCGGCAGCCAAAAATATTTGGATTCAGATGCAGTGACTCTAATGCTAGGGAACTTTATTTTGTTGTGCTCCATCATCATGTATGAAATATCATCTATAATACGAATATGTAAATGATAGATATAGACTTCAAAAACAAATAGTTGGTTTGAAAAGAAGTACTAAAGCAAATGCAAACTATGATTTGCTAGCAACAGACGACCAAACCCCATAACAAAATCAATGCTAGCCTGTATAAAAGTCAATTCAATTTCTAAAACAAATTAGTAAATTGTTTAAATGAAGCACTCCGAATTACTATGATGCCATATTATTTTGAGTTTAGAGTTGCAAAAGAATATCAACACCAGCACACAATAGCCAATAAATGCAGAGAAAATAGTTTAACACAAACGTGTTTCTTCTAACTCATTCAATGCCATTTAAACACCAAGAGCAAAAAAACAAAAAACAAAAAATACTATCTTTTGTTACAATGGCAAGAATATGATATTATCATGAACACAAACGTGTTTATTCTAACTCATTCAATGCTATTCAAACACCAAGAGAAAAAAAAAATACTATCTTTTGTTACAATGGCAAGAATATGATATTATCATGTTATTGGGACCTCGTCTATAAATTCCTAGAAATCATCATTTGTTTCATACACACAAATAGTTTGATTAGGAACTAACATGGACAAAATCACCATTTGTTACATGCACCATCTCAATTAAAAATTATTTTTCATAAAGTATCTTTTATTGAAACTTGGTATAATTATAAAAAAGAGATCATATAAAATAAAACCCTAAATAAAGGGTATTTTGAAGATGATAGCCTTCAATAATGTGAAATTAGTTAACATTTACTGAGGCAAACAAACACTATTTGCTTATATTTAAGACTGGATGAAGCATTATTCTATGTTTTCTTATATAAGAGATGTGTGCATTGGCACAATTGTTGTGGGAAATAATAAACTATTTTTGCCCAGCATGTAACAAGGGAATTTATAGACGAGGTCCCAAGAACACAAATAGTATCAAATTCTTACCATTGTAGTGGCCTAATTAACAGCTAAGGAGCAGTACAAAGAGATGGACAACGTTCTGGTTATAGTTCCGACGACTTTGAATTGCCTGGTTTTCTACGTCGTACTGTGGAAGATACAATTGAGTCTCGTGAAATTCATATTTCTTCAGCATTACGCCAACAACGATAAAGCAGATGATAGAAACAAACATTAATCAAGTCGCACGACGAGCATGAACCATTAATTTTAAATAAACTCGTAAAACATATTTTTTAACGTGGATTGCCAATTCGGGTCCATTACCGAAATTTAGTAGGGGTACTTCCATTTATTGGGTGCACGAATCAATTGCCGAGTTCATGCAATCCATTAATTATCTATTCCAGCAATATCCATTCAACCTCAGACTTGAGGCACATACAAGAAAAGTCTAGAAAAACGCATTCCAAAATAAGAGGAAAATAATACCCAAAATAGAAAGAAAAAAACTCAAAAATTACTTTGTATTTGAATGGAGTATTTTAAAATTTCAAGAAATTTAAAATTAAGAAAAATTAGAATGCATCAATTAAAATTCTTAGATTTTTAAAATTTCTTGTTTGGACAAACCAATTTAAATTCCTTGAATTTTAAATTTCTTGTTTGGATAAAACAATTTAAATTTCTTATATTTTGAATTCTTTGTTTGAATTAAATAATTTCAATTTATTATATTTTTTATTTTTTCTCCAATTATATTTTTAAAATATAAATGGTCATGTAAATAAAAATTGTTATTTTTATAATAATTACTTTAAAAATTTATATATATTCTTATCCAATTATATTTTAAAAATATAAATTTAGAACTAAAGCATAAAAATATATATTCCAACAAGAAAATAGGAAAGAAAACACCCATTTGCATTGATAAACATGAAGTGTACAATACATCTTTTAACTTTTTAGATCTGTCAGATCCTAACTAAGAGTTTAGCTTCTCATAACCACAAGGGACCTTACACAAGAAAAAGGGTATAGGAACTTATGGAAGAGATGGGATGGAAAAAAGGAATAGAAAATGATGAGAGAAGAAAGAATTTCCTAAGGAGGAGTTCACAGGTCTTAAGTGTGTATTAGAGTGCTATGTGACTCGATGTATATTTTCTTCTTGGCTTGACTCTCTTTTTATAGTTGCTGGAGTGAACTTGAGCCTACATACTCGCGCTTAGCCTGCTCTGCTCGCTTAACACGGGTGCCTGTATTTGCGCTTAGCCCACCGCTTTCTCGCTTAGCGCAGGTGCCTGTTTTTGCGTTGAGCGCGCCTCTTGGACTGGGCCTGATGCCAAAATCTTCTTTTTTTCATATTTTCTTCATCTTTTAGACTTTTAATCCGTACTTTTCATATCTGCAAGTCATACATAGTAAAAAAATCAATTCTGACCAATTAAGCATGAATAATTATTAAATAATTATTTTTAAGGATATTTTCATTATAAAAAAACAACTCATGTTTAATAGTTATCAAACATGTGCAATATGGAGTCCAAAAAATGAATTAAGCCTAAGAATAATTTTATTACCTTCTAACAAAAATAAAAATATATATTTCTATCTCCACATTCTTGAAAATCTAATAAGATTTTGTGAAACAAATGTCTCCTAAAGATATTTATTATAAAAATCATCAAACTTATCATAAATAAAAGTTTAAATGGATGATAATATAAAATTATTTCATGTGATTAGTGCATAGTCTATTTTTTGTAAATCAAATATGGAAAAGTAAAAACTTATATCAAATGCCTCCCTTAAAACAATCATTAGAGAGGTCAATACATTTATCATACATGTCAATTTGTGAACCAATAATTGTGTAAAATCCATTTTATGAATTGTGCATAAATTCTGTTTTTAAAAAAGATTACTAAGTAATTACTACTATAAAAGAATTTACAATTATTTAATTTAAAACACCCTTTGTAAATAAAGAAACAAAAAAATAGAGATGATGTGATATAGGGCCTCCAATCTTTAGATATAAGCAACAAAAATCTCTTATTTTTGTCTCAAATACTCCTTCCATTATAAAATGATTATAGTTTTACCCTTTGAAAATAATTCCAAATTGACATGTAATAAATAATGTTATCTTGGAAGACTTAAGAACACTTCCAATGAGAGTTTCTTGGAGGATTTCTTAATTGAAGAAACCATTCCTTGCAATTTCTTGACCATTGTAGTACATCTATGTGGCAACCTGAGTTCCTTAATATGAATATTCATTCCTTATATAAGAAATCATTCCTTAGTAATAAAAATTAATTTTTTACACCAAAAAATACCAACAACCCAAAAAAGAGGAACACTAATGAAATTGAAGAAGAAGAAGAACATCAACACAAAAGAATCATTATTCAATAACAACAATATCAAGACACAAGAATATTCTCTAATTTAAACCATTTTCACGCCCATTCCTTTCCCTTTCTGTCCTTGCATGTTTGTTGTCGCACTACGTCAAGTGTCAAACTCCAAACACCACAAACACATAACAAAATCGAGATTAAGGAAGTGAGGCTGGGATGACTAGATTAAGGGAGGTGAGAAGAATCATTGAGGTACTTGAGAAGGAATATTTAGGGGGAAATTGAGAGGGTCAGATTTGGGGTAAAAAATTGGATTTGAGGGTCCAAGGAGAAAAAAATAGGGGAAATATGAGAGGTAGATGAGGGATTGTGGGAAAAATATGTGTGACTCTCATTATTTACGATTTTGTTGACAAAAAAATAAAGTAAATTAATTTTTGAGAAAAAATAAATGAAACTAAAATTAAAATATTTTTTTATAGGAAATCAAAATGTTTGAGAGATACTTATTATCGTGTGAGAATCATCAAAATATTATTGTTAGTAAATAATATCATTTTTTGAATTAATTACTTTATTTCAATCATAATTAAGTAAAATTAAAATAAAACATTTTAAGAATGACATGATGTTATAAGGACCACAATAAATATCGTGAAACCATACAAAATAACTTAAGAAATTCATTTAGAGTGTGTTTGGATGAGAAAATTTAAAATTCTGAGAAATTTTAAATTCTAAGAATTTTAAATACTTCAATTAAAATTCTTTTATTTTCAAAATTTTGTATTTGGATAAAAAAAATTAAAATTGTGAGGGTGAAAGAAAATGAAGGCAAAGAAAAGAGAAAATATGGTTGGTGTACTTCCAAAGAGAAAAATACTGATGCGACATAGGAAGTCGCATGGGAACCGGAACATGACGGTGTATCCCACCACAACATTCAGTCAACGGCGCAAGACATAACCCAGATCCTCCGCGTCGGCGAGCACCTCCGCCACGTGTTGCTGCTCCCCTACCTATTAGGTCTAGTTTTATGTGTCCCCCTCTTGAAGAAGAGGATCATCGGTTAAAAATTTCAAAAATTTAAATTCTTCATAAAAAAAAACATTCAAACAATAAATTTTAAATTATAAAAATTTAAATTTTCTAATAAATTACTTTTCGCAATTAAAATTATTCATCGAAACACATTCTTAAGAAATTATTATTGGTAATGTTCTAATAATACATTTATTAAAATTTAAGAGAAAGAATAAAGATATTTTAGTAAAATTATTTTCTAATAAATGTTAATTTTCTTGTAATTCTTATTTTCTTATTGGTGTAAAAAACTTTAAACATCAATCAGACCAGAAGAAATATAAAACAAATTTCAATTATTTATATTTTATTTAATAAGACTATCTTAAAAATATCTTTCACTTTAATAATGTTGAATATTTTTTCATATTTAATATCAAATTTCCAATAAATGGTTAATAGTTTAAAAAAATAATTTTTTTAATTAAAAATAACACATTTTAATATAGTTAATTAATTCTAATAAATATAAAATAGTTTTTTCTTATAATGGAGAAGCAGGGAAATACCATAAACACCCTTTGTCTTTGTCGTCATTCAGCTAAAATAACGCGCAAGAGTCACAGTCACATCACATCCACTACAACAGAGGCTTCGTTGGCAGATCAGAGAGAGAGTGAAAGTTGGAATGGCGAAAAAAGCCGTTTTGATCGGAATAAACTACCCGGGCACGAAGGCGGAGCTGAAAGGATGCATAAACGACGTGAGGAGGATGCAACGCTGCCTCATCGATCGATACGGTTTCTCCGAAGACGACATCACCGTTTTGATCGACACGGACGAGTCCTACACGGAGCCCACGGGGAAGAACATCCGGTCAGCGTTGACCAGGCTGGTCCGATCGGCGAAGCCAGGGGACATTCTGTTCGTCCATTACAGCGGACACGGCACGCGCCTCCCCGCGGAAACCGGAGAGGATGATGACACTGGCTTTGATGAATGCATTGTTCCGTCTGACATGAACCTCATCACTGGTTGGTTCTCTATTTTTTTTTTTTTTTGCTTTGTGTGTATGCGTGATTGGTGTGTGTGTGTGTTTTTTTATTTATTTATAGATCCAAGGTATCGTAATCCAGTCGCATAGAATTACTAACGGTAAAATTCTACTTCCGAATTTATTTATTTTTTGGTAACTATGATATTGATACAAAATTGTTCTAGTTGAAAGCAGTAATAAATCTTTGTCAGGACGTTGAGAACAACGAGATGGATATTTTCCTCCTAACACGATTTATTCCATAACCAAGAATAAATCCGGATTTGATCCCTGAACCACTTGGTAAAGGGACAAAAGCTGCTGATCTATCGTTGTTGGTTCTACTTCCGAGTATTTTACACAACATCAATTGTTCTACACACTCGATTGGGTGCTTTTCATTTCTTTTGTTGTGAGGTTATGATGGGTTTTTTCTTGTTGTTTGTCTGGTTGTGGCACTGTGTTTTGTGATGAAGAGAAAGGTGAAATTGATCCGGACAGTATGCGGGTGAAAACAGTTTTAGATTTGAGAGACGGTCTTAGTTAATGTTTGGTTTGATGAAGTGAAATGCACGGATTAGTTTTACTGGCCGAAATTATAAAATTGGCGTTTTAAAAATGGATAATTAAACTCCTAGTCCTTAAGTAAATAGTCTTATGCACTACCGTCAAGCACGAGGATCAACTAGCATGGATTGTTTTAGCTTAACCCGAATTCTTAAGCAGTCAGACTTGAGTCCTAGATATGCGGTTATGTTAAATGCTTGGAGGGAGAGTTTTCCTATCCATAATGATTCTATCTGACTCCAACAACATTGCCTTCAACTTTTATAGTAGCTACCTTAGAAATCATACCAACAATATTTCTATTTGGTAGGCAATGTATGAAATTAAGCTCTTTTGTTATCTTAGGAGGATAAATTTGGCGGTCTTTTAGTAATGTTACCATGTGAAGTTTTTCTATGTTGTCATTCAATTACAAATCGTTGTATAATTGAAAATTATAAACTTTTGTAGTAGTTACTCTATAGTTATGTCTAAGATGATTTTTAACTAGTTGACAATAAAATTTCCTAGATTATTCTAACGGTATATCAAAATTAAACTCATGTTACTGATGCTTATAAATTATAATTTCATAGACTAACATAATGTATTACTTCCTAGTCTTTTACTTTGTAATGGGTGGTTATTACGTTTTATGAAGTTTCTCACAAAGTGGGGTCAAACTGTTTTGGTCAATTTGGTGCAAGAATCCAGTGAAGTATGGAAAAAAATGGATCTGTTTAATTAATAAAACGGTGTTGAAAACTGATCCATGATTTTTTCAGAACAATGCTTCTGTGTTTTTTTGAGTAATTCTGATGTTTATAGCAACTTAATTGGAAAATAGTGGTATTTTGTGTATTCTTTTGGTAGTACAATGTTTTATTGGCATTATTTATTTGGGTAGTAATAAACTATCTGTGGATATCTGTGCAAACAGATGATGATTTAAGGGTATATGTTGAAAACCGATTCATGATATTTTCTGATCAATTAATTTTGATGTTAGTAGCCAACTTAATTCAAACATAGTAGAAGTAATTTGGTGTTTTGTTTTAGATGGAACATTGTTGCACTGGCATGATTTTATTGGGAAGTAACGAGCTATTTGTTTATGTCTGTACAAACAGATGATGATTTCAGGGAATTTGTTGATGGGGTGCCTAGAGGTTGCACGATCACAATTGTGTCTGATTCTTGCCACAGTGGTGGCCTACTTGAAGAAGCTAAGGAGCAGATAGGAGAGAGCACAAAGGGAGAGGAGGAACAATCTGGCTCTGGCTTTGGATTTTCAAGTTTTCTACACCGGACCGTGGAAGATGCCATCGAGTCTCGCGGATTCCATATCCCTTCAGCATTGCGCCACAACAGAGGCAGGGATGATGATGTTGATGAAGCTCAAGATAGGGAAATTGAACTTCCAAATGGGGGCTATGTAAAGAATAGGTCTTTGCCCCTTTCAACCCTGATTGATATACTCAAGCAGAAAACTGGAAAAGATGATATAGATGTTGGGAAACTGAGACCTACACTCTTTGATGTTTTTGGAGAAGATGCTAGTCCTAAAGTGAAGAAGTTCATGAATGTTATTTTTAACAAACTCCAACATGGAAGTGGTGAAAGTGGGGGTGGAATATTGGGGTTGGTAGGTGGTCTTGCACAAGAGTTTCTCAAGCAAAAGCTTGATGACAATGATGAGGGATATGCAAAGCCTGCATTGGAGACAAAAGTGGAAAGTAAGCAAGAGGCATATGCTGGACCAACCAAACGTGGCCTTCCGGATGGTGGGATATTGATGAGTGGATGTCAGACCGACCAAACTTCTGCCGATGCAAGTCCTGCAGGAAGCGCTGCCAGTGCTTATGGAGCTTTTAGCAATGCAATACAGGCTATAATTGAGGAGACTGATGGTGCAATCACAAACCAAGAACTTGTTCAAAGGGCAAGAGAGAAGCTGAAGAACTCCGGTTTCACTCAAAAACCGGGACTCTATTGCAGTGATCATCATGTTGATGCTCCTTTTGTGTGTTGATCTGTTCTCATCTGATGCAGAGAAAGAGAGAATAATATGTGTTGTTTATAGTCTGCTTGTGTATTGCTGTATAGTTGGAGACTCAAAATGAAGTTAATGTTTTCATCCAGTTATCATATGCTGCTCTATTATCAGGAATTATATTCCTTCAACATTTTAGCCCTTGTTGTGTCTTTGCTGCTACATGACCATTGTGCTGGGAGACCAAACTATCAGAGCAAGTTCCATGCACCAAACCACAGATTTTGGCTTTGGAAGTCTGAATATATTGGTGTATGTGAAATTATTAATATCATTATTTATAAAATATATAGTTAAATTTTGTATGTCGTTTGAAACATTCTTGCAACTTTGTAAGGATTTTAATTTGTTGAACAAAGTTTGTAGTATACTTACAATGTCAAGTGTTTTTGTTTCTCTTTGTTGAGGAGTCTAGAAAATAGGAGAGATCGAGGCTTTCCAACCTCAGCCATTGCTATAGATTTATTTTGAATTAACTCAAGCATCCACCAATTATTAAGCTCATCGTCGAAATATGTTTGTCTACTCAGAGGAAGCAACGTGACAGAAGCACTAATCACCGTGTGTCGCACTGTCACGTAGTGTGGTATTCAAATAAAATCATTTCAAAAAAATTGAAAACCAATTAAACTGATCATAGAATAATCATATTTTTTTATAGTTTGATTAAGTTTTTGTTTCCTATTATTAAAATCAAAGTGAATAAAGTCAAATAACGTATTTATGTTGTTCTTTTTGTTGTACCACTACTTAAATTTTAGAGAGTTATATTAATCTCTCCTGAGGTTTATTCTAATTACACATACATATCAATTTTTTTTTTTTTTTATATTTCTTTAGTACTCCCCCATCTAACGCTATTAATATTTTAATTGATTTACAATTATATCCTCCCCACAATGGTAAAAAAAAAGCCAACTCTTTACTTTCTTTTCAAACTTTCTCAGATTTTTTCTCCCACACACAACCCAGCCATGCGGGCTGTGGCCATGACCCAAACACCACCACTATCCAGATCTGCCACACCGGATCACCAACAACCCATTTGCTCGTCGGACGAAGCCATCTGTTGTCATCGGTTCGCCACAATTTTCTCCAACTTCGCAAGTGTTAAACGTTTTGCATGAAGAAAATGTGACTATTGTCGCGGTTGATGAATCGTTAAACTAGTGTCGTTTAAGGTCTGTAACAGACTCACAACCCCTCCCTCATCCACCTCCAATCCTCAACACCCTTTTCTCCCTCAACAATCCTCGAAGAACTTTGATCAGCTACAAAAACAAATCAAACAAAATTAAATAAAAAAGACAACATCATTACGAAAATGAAAAACAACACCATAAGCATGCAACTTGTTTCACACTGCCAAAGGTTCCAAGCCATGTCCGAGCTCATTTCCTTGTAGGGTCACAAATCTCTATTGCAAACTTGTCCCATGGTCTCCTTCGAATCCCTCTACGCATCAAATGAGATTTCTATAGAGTCCAGATATGAATTTATGCATGGGTTTCCTGCAATTCGATGTAAAACCAAGATCTTGTGCCGCAGTGACGACGCGATGTAGTCGAAGCAGGTGAGGAGGTCAAATCCTTTGCAGTGACAGTGGCTGCATTGCAACTAAGGGTCGTGCAGCAGACCTTAAGCACGGTCACGTGAGGTCAGATTTAGCGGCGGAGGTGTCATATTCCACGGTGGAGGGGCGACAGAGGGTGGTGGTTGTTGTTGTGGAGGGGTGCAGCGCGGAGGATGGTGGTGGTTGGGGAGGAGGTATCGTACGTGGTGAGGGTGAAGGGTGGAGGAAGGAAGCCCCCACTCACATCTCACGCTATGTTATCATGCTTATTGTTAATTTTGTTCATCCGTTTCTTGCTATTGGAATCTTTGTTGATTTAACTCTCCATTTAGTGCTTTCATTTTTGTGGATGTGATGCTGAAAATTATTGAGTGGTTTAGTGGGGATTCATCGTTGAAAATTCATTTAACTAAATTGGCCATGGTATAATTTTGATGTTCTATTGGTGGTTTCTAGAAAATGGAATCACCCTGCTGAGAAAGGATGGGGATATTTTGGTGAAAAATCATTAAAGTAACATGTGCTAATCACATGCATATAAATCTGTTAACAAAATTAATACTGTTTGTGAGAATTTTTTACGTAAATAATACAAAAAAAAAATTATTTATGTAAATAATACAAACACACAAATATTTAGGTGAATAACAACCAATTTCTTAACGTAAACCGTATTTTTTTTCTTAGTTTTATTTGTTTACAACACCGTCTCATGAAACTTTTTCCTGGGAACCGATGCCATAATCGTTTGTTTATTTAATTTTTTTTATCTAATCAATGTAGGAACCGATTTTATAACGTGATTTTTTTTGTTATTTCTTTTTTCATTTATTTGTTTTTGTAAATTGCTTTAATTTTTTCCTTTTTAATTAATTATATTTATATTTAAATTGTTTAAACAGAAAATAATTTTTTATTTGAGAACACTTTGTATTATTTTTTTTAATTTTATTTGTTGTTTAAAATGAAATAACCTTGATTTAAGATGATATTTGTATTACATTATTTTATTGTTTATTCTTATGTATTTTCATCTTTATCATGTTTTGAGCAATGATAATTTTGATTTTTATAGATTATAGTTTATTTAACAGATTTTTTTTCAATTATTTAAGAGTCTATTGTCCAATATAAAAAAAAATTAGACTAATATAAAAACTTTAATATAAAATAGATCTATAAATAAATTAATAGACCAAATTAAACTTTTATAAAGATTAAATGAAACTTAAAAATAAAATCTATAATAGTTAATAAAACTTTTTAAAGTAATTTTTTTGCATATTCGTAGTTTTAATGTATGTTTACAACTCACTAATTACATAATTCTGAGAGAAACTTTGCTTTAAAAAGCTCCAAGAAATGAAAATTAAAGTTTGTAAGTTGTAAAAGTTGGATGAAAGTGAGAACACAATGTAAGTATATATAGAAAACTCAATTATAATTGCCTCTAATGGATTAAATTGACAATGTAATTAATTATTTCGTGAAAGTAATCAATTACATTTCCAATTTAATCGATTAAAGTGTTCTTGATCACTTATGAGAACACTTTCATGAATAATGTAATTGATTAAACTAGAGCCATGATTTCTCTGCAAGTTCTCAAAGACTTATGTAATTGATTACACACATGTGGTAATTGATTAAACCAATGAGTTACATAACACAAATGATTTTTCTTATATTAGAAATTATTTTCCTACTTCTATATGATTATGCATGATGTACACACATATTGACTAAGGATAATAAGCAACAAGCAATACAAATGTCACTCAATATGGAGTTGGGCATGTAAAAGTCAAAACACTTCTTAGTCTTGATCTTCATGTTGCTCCCCCTATCTCTAACAAAAACATTGCTTTGGTTGACCTAGTTCTTAGATATCCATTTTGGTATGGATATGAGAGGAGTTAAGATGACCTTTAGTACTTCTTTTCTTTTCTAGGTTAGGGGAGATCATTGGCTCATGACACGGTGGCTAATAGGTTTCATTGCATAATTCTCTAAATAATCCTTTGCATACGTTGGAGACACTTTCCAATGTATACACGAAATGTATGTAGTTTTTGTACTCATGATGAGCATGCTCACAAGCAGCAACAATGTGAGAGCAAGGCATGTGCAACTTCTAGAATTTTCCACAATCACACCACCTTACATTCAGCCTGACCATGGAATCTCTAATGGGCCGAACCTTTCTTGGGTTTACTGTCTCTTGGACCAAGAATCGTGTGTCACATCAATCGAACTCAAGAACAGTGTGAGTGTTTGCCTTTCTAAGTGCGTCTTCGATGGCCTGTTTAAACTGTTGGATCGAGTGGCCTCAGAATAATTAAGAAGGGGGGGGGGGGTAGAATTAATTATTCCTAAACTTTTACTAATTAAAAAATTACTCTTCTAAGGCTTTTACTTATGTTGTTAAGAGAATATGGAGTAGAAGAGAAACTTAACAGAAAGTAAAAGCGGAAATTAAATGCACAGCGGAAAGTAAAAGAGTAGGGAAGAAGAAAACAAACACACAAGAGTTTTTATACTGGTTCGGCTACAACCCGTGCCTATATCCAGTCCCCAAACGACCTGCGGTCCTTGAGATTTCTTTCAACCTTGTAAAAATTCTTTTACAAGCAAAGATCCACAAGGGATGTACCCTCCCTTGTTCTCTTTGAAACCCTAGTGGATGTACCCTCCACTAGAACTGATCCACAAGAGATGTACCCTCTCTTATTCTCAGTCAAACCCAAGTAGATGTACCCTCTACTTGTACCACAAAGGATGTACCCTCCAATGTGTTAAGACAAAGATCTCAGGCGGTTAAATCTTTGATACTTTGTGAATGGGGATACAAAATAATTCTCAGGCGGTTAGTCCTTTGAATACTTTTGTATAAGGGAAAGGGAAGAATCAAAAGAATTCTTAGACTGTGTCGTTTTGAATTCTTTGACAAGGAAGAAAGGAGACACAAAAGAATTCAGGCGGTTAGTCCTTTGTTCTTTTGGAAAAGGGAGAAGAGAGACACAAAAAGAATTCAGGCGGTTAGTCCTTGGTGAATTCTTTTTGGTAAAGGGAGAAGGGAATGAAAAAGATGAATAGCACAAGTTTTCAAGGTTTGGAAAAACTAGAAAACTTTGGAAAGCTTTTAGCAAAAGGAAGAAGAAGAAGAAGTTCAAAGAGACACAGAAATCAATGTGGAAAACTTGCTTGTATAAAGAATGAATTGGAAAAGATTGATTGATAGAATGAATTGATTGAAAATGCAAAACAAAGCCTTGCTTTTATAGACTCTTCATGTCTGGTCAAGAAGACCATTTAGAAGAGTTATAACTTTTAGAAAAACTTAAAACCAATTTGAAAAAATCAAAAACCTTTTGAAGAGTTATATCTTTTGATTTATTCAGAAACAAACACTGGTAATCGATTACCAAATTAGTGTAATCGATTACACAAAGCTTTTGTGTGAAAGGATGTGACTCTTCACATTTGAATTTGACTTTCAACGTTCAAAGGCATTGGTAATCGATTACCAAAACATTGTAATCGATTACAACTTTTTGAAATTAATTGGAACGTTGTAAATTCAATTTAAAACTTTTTCAAATCCATTTTGCTACTGGTAATCGATTACAACAATATGGTAATCGATTACCAGAGAGTAAAAACTCTTTGATAAACATGTTTTGAGAAAAACCATGTGCTATTCAATTTTTGAGAAAAACCTTTTCATACTTATCTTGATTAAGCCTTCTCTTGATTCTTGAATCTTGAGTCTTGAATCTTGATCTTGATTCTTGAGATCTTGAACCTTGAATCTTGATTCTTGACTCTAAACTTTCTTCTTGAGTCTTGAATTCTTCTTGATTCTTATCTTGAACTCTTGAATTGTTCTTGATTCACTTGAGTTGTTCTTTGATTGATCTTTGAGCTTTTTGTCATCACCTTTGTCATCATCTCTTGTTATCATCATTGTTATCATCAAAACACCTTTGAATCACCTTTGATTCTCCATGAAGCTTTGCTTATACAATCTCTCCCTTTTTTATGATGACAACTTCTGAAATCAAGAAACACACACACACTTTTTTCTAGTCGATCACTCACATAAATTCTCCCCCTTTGTTTTTGAATTTGTGCATATCTTAAAATTAAATTGATTACTCATGTGAGTTCTTGATTTTAATCCCATTTCTCTCCCCCTTTGGCATCAACAAAAAGCCAAAGTGCATAACAAATTTGAAATAATCAATCATAACTAAACATTCATACATTGAGAAACTAACAACCAAACCATGAAGCAAGAATCATGAAGCAACAATCATAAATAAATTATCTATAAAACCCATATAGTCAAATAACATACTTAGTGTTTGTTCAAAACATATCATGCAAATAGGAAAATAGTAAATTGTTCAAATACCATAATAATATAGACAAAATACAAGGCTGCAAATCAAAGTACTAATAATATTAAAATATAAATTTAAGATGATGGTGGCGGCGGTGGTGGAAGATCGAAGCTTGAACGAATGTAAGATACATCTTCTTCAACCTTTGTGATTCTTGACTCCATTTCATTGAAGCGCATATCCACTTGCAATTCTAAAGTGTCAAACCTCTCACCAACAAAGGTTTGAAGACCATCAAACCTGTCCATAATCTTCGAAAGAAGAGATGAATCCTCTCCTTCATGTCCTTCTTCACCAACATTTCTAGCACCCTTCTTCACCCAAGAGCCATCATGCTCCTTTATATAACCAAAGGATGCTATGACTGAAGCGCCTATAAGGAATGATCTCTTGATTGGAACATAAGGTTCAGAATCAAGAGGGATGTTGAAGTGTTGAAGGAAAAGGGTAACAAGATGAGGATAAGGCAATGGGGCATTCAATCGCAATGCCTTATGCATGCGATATCTAACAAGGTGTGCCCAATCAATTTGTAAACCTTTATGAAAGGTCCACATGACAATGAGATATTCTTCAGAAACCTGAGTAAGGTTTGAAGATCTAGGGAGTAAGATGCGAACAATAAGGTAATGGAGGATGCGGCTCTCAAAAGCCAATGAACCGGCAAGAAGCCTTTCGGTCATATCCACTTGGTTGGTGCAAACCAACTGGCAGGCATCATGCACAAAAAAATCGAATTTCCAATCATCAATCAGTGCACCCTCAAAAGGCACACCTTCACTAGGCAATTTTGTTAAATCATAAAATAGGGATTGGTCAATGACCATCTTAATCCCATAGATTTCAGACATTAGGATACCTTCATGGATTTTTAAATTAGAATAGAAAGCTTTGACTAATTCAGAATAGACAGGTAATTTCAGAGACATGAATGGAATAAGATTGGAGTTTTCAAATGCTTGGAAGCATTCAAAATTCTCATTTGAAAAGAACTCCATATCTATGAATTTTGGGTCTACAATGGAACGAGATGAAAAGAGGTTTGTGTAACATATATGTTGTTCCTCTGATGAAAACAATGATCCAGAGGGAATGGAGGGAGGAATTGGTGTTTCCTGTGACCCGGAATGTCGTTGACTCCGACTCGAGGATCCTTTCCGCTTCTTCGATGGTTCCGCCATTTGAGGAGTTTTTCCAAGATTTCAATCGATTCAAATGAAAATAAGTGAAAAAAGATGAAGTTTGGGCTTTGCGGGGAGTGATTTGAACACAAATTGAGTGAGATATGGCTGGAAAAAAAAAATTGGGGACGAGGGTTTTCGAGAGAGAGAGAAGTTGCAGGTTTCAGAATTTGAAATTTGAATATATAGGTGCAGGGACGCGTTGTAATCGATTACACAAATATGGTAATCGATTACTAGAGAACAATATTGCCAAAAATAACTGCTTGTAATCGATTACACTATTATGGTAATTGATTACCTGTGGTTATTTTAGCCAGAAAACAAAAACAAAAGGCTTTCTAGGAGAGAAGAAGTTTTGAGTTTTTATCAAAATATTTTTTTATGAAAAATATATTTGAAGATACTTTATGAATAATTCTCAATCATGCAATTAACATATCATGTCATGCAAAAACATTAAAACATGAAGATAATCAATTTTATAAAAAATAATCAAAACACAAGTAAGAAGAATATTGATTTTACTTAAATATATGAATGAATATTTCATGCAAATAAGATGAAATCAATCAAGCAAATATACTCATGAAAATAATAAAAAAAAACACAAATAAAGAATTGTTAGTCATGATAATCAAATTGTTTGAATACAAAATTTCAACTTTAAGAGAAATTTTAATAAGGTAATGGTTTTGATATTACCTTTTTCAGGATTGAAGTGTCTAGATCTTCAAAGATGAGGATAATGCTTTTTCTCCTTGTTTTTCATCCTAGAGAGATGTTCTCGTCACTTTCATAATCTTTGGTTAGAAGATTAATCTCCTTTTCTGAACCATTGGATGAATCATTGTCATCCCATGCAATGTATGCTTTCTTAGTTCTTCTTTCATCAAATCTTTTCTTTTCACTTTTCTCCGACCATTCTTCATTTGACGGACAGTTGGCCTTAATGTGACCAATTTGGTTGCATTTGTAACACCTAAGGACTTGAGAATCATCTTGTGATTTTCTTCCATTATTGAAATTCTGAAGCCTGTCAATTCTTCTTTTCTTGATGAATTTCTGAAATTTCTTAACAAAGAAAGAGAAATCTTCTTCATCATCTGAATCTTCTTTTTCGTTTTCTTCTTGTATTGAAGGCTTTAAGGGCTATGCTTCTCTTCTTTTTGTCATTTTCTTCATTCTGATTGAGGCGTTGAAGTTCCATCTCATGTTCCTACAATTTACCAAATAAAGTGGCAAGAGACATGGAAGAAAGATCTTTACTTTCAGAAATAGCAGTTACCTTGGGCTGCCATTCCCTACTTAAACATCTTAAGACTTTATTAATTAAATCCTCATTAGGAAAGGTTTTTCCTAATGATGCAAGATGGTTTATTATATGTGAAAACCTTTTTTGCAAACTATGGATATATTGGTTTCTTGAGTACGGAAATAATCGACTTAGTAAGATTGGTGGTCATGTTCCCGCATCGTTGGCCACCATCCCATGCGAGAGTTCACTTTTCTAGCAGAATCTCTTTGAGCCAATTAATTACTCATTCAACATTCTCTTCCTCCCTCAACATGTTGTAGTAGTAATGGAATGTAGACTCTGTCTTTGCATATGTTGGGTATTTATAAACATACAATTTCGTTAATGTGAATAATACAAAATGAAGTGATATTTAATATGAAGAGAAAGAAGTTTGGCACTCACTCATATTGATAATTAATTTTTTGATGGGTTGTTCTTGTACCTCCTCATGTAATTTTGTGCAATGTGTCGAATACAGAACACATACACAAAATTATGTGTCGTCCACCCATTATCTCATCTTGAGTAGGCACTTTTGATTGACTCGTGCCTGTCTGAAATCAAAACACAAACTATATTATGGGGTGACATGCCTTTTTAGATTTCGGAAGAAGAACAACCATGTTCCGACTGGTTCACTCTTGATAACAGCAAAGGCTATCAGAAGGATTTTATTGTTGTCATCTAGTGTAACTGCCACAAGGAGGGTCCCCTTGTACTTACAGTACAACCATGTTCCATTAATTTGAACTATGGGCTTACAATAATGAAACTCATCGATACACAGTCTAAAACTCCAAAAAAGAAGATGAAACATGATGAAATCCCCTACTGGTTGACCTCCTTTTGGTGGCATTGGCGGTGTTTCCTTCTGCACCACCATAACAAGAAGAAATTGTTGCATAGCTTGCAACAATCTTGGTAGATCATGGTATAATCTTTCTCAGTTGTCATAGATGCCTTCAATAGCCTTTTGTTTTTCCAGCCATGCTTTGCGATACGTGGTGGTGTATCCTTTAATCCTTTTGATGTATGCTATCAAGGTTGACAGTGAAGTTGATGGATCATTTTCTATCAATTTAAGGATGTTTTTACTGATCATCAAATAAAATAACTTTGCATGATCTTGTGAGATTGAAGGATTTGAACATGTGTAGGATTCACAGAGCTTTCTTATTTCCCATTGCTTGGAGGCAAGGATGTATAATGCCCTGCACCTCCAAGCACAACTATTATAATTACAAATGACAATTAGTTTTGTTGGGTTCGGTAGTTGTGTCTTATAGTTAGCTCATTTGCTCACATGATACTACTACAAAGCATTTCATACTTCTTGTTTTGTCAGCAAATGCATCCCTTCAAAGAGAGTCCCCACCAGATGTTGGACTTCTTTGTGATCCAAGCTATGCCCGTATTCAAAATCTTGAAAATTGGATTCTTCAAAATATTCATTTTCAATGGTATGTAGCATGGTGGTACGATTTTAATTGGTGAAATAGGTCGGGCTTCTTCCTCCTTATCTTCCTCTTGAGGTTGGTTGTGAAGAACTTTGTCTTCGTCCTTACCAAAAGGATTAAGTTCTTCGTTAAGTAAGCCTGACTCTGCTGTGAACTCAAGCTTGTTTGGTCGGGTTGATGAGGAAGGATATATTGTAGGGGTACTAATGTACGGGTGAGGATGATCCTCAATAGCATCAAATGGTTGTGACTCAAAAAATTGGTGAAGAATGGTGCAGAAAGAAGCCCCACTACTTATGGGTATCAAAATGAAATATTGCATGGTCCAATGGTTGAGGACACAGACGTTGGTGGATTTTTGTTTTCAAGGCCTCAAGTGTGAGGCCTTGCTTTGTTTCAAAGAACAATGAGTTGGGGCTTTCAAAAGTATCCCCTTCATCTACTTTGATTATTTCACCATCGTAGTGCATTAACCATTTGATAGATGAGGAAGACATATTGTGTAATAGACAAAGAATAGAGAAACAAATGTGATAGAGGGTTTGTGATTGCAAACTTGGAAGAAAGTAAAAGAGGAAGGAAGTGTTGTGCAAAGGTGTTAAAAGAGGGTGGATATAAGTTCTATATATAGGGGACAAGGTTAAGGGTTATGACCTAGGGTCAGGGTAAGGGTTACGGTTTGGAGCATTAGAATCCCTACGGTGAATAAATGACGATTTGAAACATTGAATTCCCTGATATGAGTAGATAAAGGTTTGAAATAAATTGGATTGCCTGGCGTGAGTAGATAAGGGTCTGAAATAAATTGGATTCGTGAGTGAGAGAAAAAGAAGAACACAAGTCACATTAAAGAAAAGAGGGTTTGGCTCCTTTTAAGTGTAGGATTCAGGTTAGGATTAAGGGTTTACGACCTAGGGTAAGGGTTAGGGTTTGGAGCATTAGATTCCTTGGTGTGAATAAATGAACATCTGAAATAAATTGGATTCCCTGATGTAAGTACATATGGGTCTGATATAAATTGGATTACCTAACTTGAGTAGATAAGGATTTGAAATAAATTGGACTTGTGAGTGAGAGGAAAAGAATAGCACAAGTAACATCAAAGAAAAGAGGGTATGTCTCCTCTTAAGTTTAGGGTTCGGGGGTAGGGTTAAGGGTTTACAACCTAGGGTAAAGGTCAGGGTTTGGAGCATTGGATTCCCTGGCGTGAATAGATGAGGGTGTAAAATAAATTGGATTTTGTAATGTGAGTATATAAGGGTCTGAAATAAATTGGATTCGCTGATGTGAGTAGTTAAAGGTTTTAAATACATTGGATTCCTGTTAGTCAATTTTAGGTGAAAAAGAGGCTAAGTCATAAAGTGCCAAAAGTGACAGTTGAGCTTAGCTCATCAGTAGGCTAAGCGCGCATCCACCGCTATGCGTAACTTCAGTGCACTTAGCGCGACAGAAGAATTTGGCAGGGCATCAGCATCAAGGCCGCACACTAAGTGCGAGATCAGTGCGCTAAGCACAACAGGTGTCTTCATCCAGGCTCAGCGCACGATTGGCGTTAAGCCCGAATCCACTTACCCGCGCTAAATGCGAGGGTGGTGCTAAGCGCAACATCGAGAATTCATAGCCTATTTAAAGCTTGTCTTGTGCAGAATTAGGGCACAGACTTTAAGTAGAGGATTGGCAAAGATTCCAAAGCACACCATAGTTCCTACTTCGGGAAAAGAGCTCTGGAGGCAGCAAGAGGAGCAGCTTTTGCAGAGATACCTAGGTTTTGTAAGCTTATTATTGTTAGGGTTTCTTCTATAATGGTTGGCTAAACACCCTAGTTGGGGATTTCTAATAAACGGCTGATGTAAATACCTAATATCTAATTGATTATGTTTTATGTGTTCAATGCTTCCTTCAATGCTTAATGTTTGTATGCTTTTGGTCTGATCATCCATTTGTGTGCATAGTTAGGTGACTTTAGCATTGGGAAATGTACTGTTGCCTTAGAACTTGATTGAAGCAGGATCGAAACTTAGTCTTACAAGAGGGATCTGCGGATTAAGTTTTGGTTTTAATTATGTTGTTACAATAATGCTGTTTAGTCTAGCCTAGTCTTACAAGAGGGATTTGTGGATGAAGCTTAGGCTAAAATTTCGTAAGCTGCTTGAGCTTAGTCTAGTCTTACAAGAGGGATCTACGAATGAAACTCAGTTTAAGTTAGTCTAAACCTAAGAGGGCTGTCTCAATTGGGCCCAGTCCAACAAAAGGGATTTGAGGACGAAGCTTGGATTGATTCGGTCTGATGAAGGGTCGAGGTTTAGTAATTTAGGCTACAACATAGAACACAAGAACATGATTGATTAGAGAAATATATTTATATGCATCAACTTGTTTATTAGAAAGACCCAACATTTCTACCTACTGCTGTCACTTTTACTTACTTTGCATTTTATAGTTTTTAGCATAAAAGTTAGTTTAAATTCTGTTTGAAATTATCAATCATTCATGTTTTCTAAATAATGCTTCATTTCTAAACTTTACTCAGGCTAACATTAGTTCTCTGTGTTTGATACTTGGATTCATCCGTTTTAATTTTTAAATACTTGATGATCTGATGCGCTTTCCGGCAAACCGAATTTCCCTTGAATATATTTGAACGAAGAAAAAGTGGAACAAAAAGCAACTGCAGGGGAAATCCAACAAAGTATTTATGGCCTCATTGCCAGGGAACTAAGCTGTTAGTAGAGTTTAGTTTAGTTGTGCCTCATTGCTTTATTTTTGCTTCCTTTGATTTATTGATTCTTTTGACTAACATAGTAGTTATAGCACATTCATTGTTCTTTTGAACTGGATAACTGTTGTTCTGTTTTCTTGTATGCAAAGAAGATCTACTGTAGGTGATTTGATCCCTATTGATTTGGAGATTAACGCCACTTGTAGAAGGCGTAATCAAGAGAGAATTATAAAATTTTTGCAGGATTTAGAAGCTGCAGCAATTCCAGAGGAAGAACCTCAATCTTCTGAGGCATCTTCTAGTTTGCCTATTACAGGACATTCTCATTTAGATCATATCGAAGACCACATCATGGCTGAAGAGCCAATAAGAATCACCCTAGAAGATTATTCAAGTTCTAATGTGCCGCAATTTTTCACCAGCATTGCTCAACTAGAAGTTCAAGCACAAACCATTACATATCCACCCTCATTGATTCAGCTAATTCAGAATAATCTATTTCATGGTTTACCAAATGAAAACCCATATGCACACTTAGCCACCTACATAGAAATATGCAATACTATTAGGTTGACTGGAGTGCCTGAAGATGCAATCCGATTGAGCTTGTTTTCATTTTCTTTATCGGGAGAAGCTAAGAGGTGGCTTCATTCATTTAAAGGCAATAGTCTTAAGACATGGGATGAGGTTGTGGAGAAATTTCTCAAGAAATATTTTCCTGAGTCTAAGACTGCAGAAGGCAAAGCCGCAATATCTTCTTTTCACCAATTTCCCGATGAATCTTTGAGTGAGGCCTTGGAAAGATTCTGTGGTTTATTGAGAAAGACTCTCACTCATGGATTCTTAGAACCGACACAGCTCAACATTTTTATAGATGGGTTAAGACTGCATTCCAAGCAGCTATTGCACGCTTCTACAGGTGGGAAAATCAAATTGAAGACCCCTGAAGAAGCCATGGATCTCATTGAAAATATGGTTGCAAGTAACATTGCTATTTTGAGAGATAGAGCTCACATTCCTACTAAAAAGAGTTTATTGGAGCTAACCTCCCAAGATGCATTGTTGGCACAAAATAAGTTATTGTCTAAGCAACTTGAGGCATTGACTGAAACACTAAGTAAGTTGCCAACTCAAATTCATTCTACACATACTTCACATGCTTCTGTTTTGCAGGTTGCAGGATGTACCATCTGTGGGGGAGCTCATGAATCTGGATGTTGTATCCCTATTGAAGAACAACCCACTCATGAAGTTAATTACATGGGAAATCAACCAAGAAACAATTTTAATGCGGGAGGATTTTCTGGATTCCAACATGGTCAGCAATACAATCAACAACAAGGGCAATGGAGGAACCACCCTGGAAATCAATTCAATAGAGATCAAGGTGGACCATCCACAAGGCCACAACAACAAGGGTGTAGTCTCTATGATCGCACAACGAAGTTGGAAAAGACTCTAGCTTAGTTCATACAGGTTTCTATGTCCAACCAGAAGAGCATAGAGTATGCCATAAAGAATCTGGAGATCCAAGTGGGACAACTAATACAGAGAAAATTCCCAAGGAGGAGTGTAAAGCTGTGATGACTAGAAGCAGAAGGGCAATCCATGTGGATGAAAGTGAAGCTGAGAAGAAGATGGAGGAACATAAACAACAGCTGGCACCTAAGCCAGCACTTGAACCCGTTTATGATTTTGCAGAACTTGAAGAGATTAATAAGGAGGCTGAAAATGATAAGGAATAAGAGACAACAATAAAAGAGAAAGAAAAAGAAAGAATAAAAGAAGAAAAAGAAAAGGAAAAAAGTTGAAAAATGAAAAACAAAAGAGGAAGTTGTTGATGATGAGATGAACAGAAGCAAGAGTGAGGCAAACACTGAAAAGAAGAAGGATACTACTCCAAATGAAGGCAAGAAAGTACCTTATCCTTTGGTACCTTCCCGGAAAGAGAAAGAAAGACATATGGCCAGATTTCTTGATATATTTAAGAAACTAGAAATTACTTTACCCTTTGGAGAAGCACTTCAACAAATGCCCCTCTATGCCAAATTTTTAAAAGATATGCTGACAAAGAAGAACCGGTACATCCATAGTGACAGAATTATGGTGGAAGGCAATTGTAGTGTTGTGATTCAACGCATTCTTCCACCTAAGCACGAAGATCCGGGAGTTGTCACGATACAGTGTTCCATGTTGAGGTTGCTTTAGGAAAAGCTCTCATGGACATGAGAGCTAGTATCAACTTAATGCCTCTCTCCATGTGCCAACGACTTGGAGAAATAGAGATAATACGTACACGCATGACCCTCCAGTTAGCTGATCGCTCCATCACAATATCGTATGGAGTGATTGAAGATGTTTTGGTGAAGGTGAAGCACCTTATATTTCCAGCTGATATTGTGGTGATAGACATAGAAGAGGATGTTGATATTCCTCTCATTCTTGGTCGCCCATTCATGTCTACTGCAAGCTGTGTAGTAGATATGGGAAAGAAGATGTTGCAAATGGGCATAGAAGATTAGAAAATCAGCTTTGATCTATTTCATGAAGATAAAGAGCCACCTGACCGAAAGGTCTGTTTTAAAGTTCATGTGATGGAGGAAAGAAGACCTAAAAAGAAGGTCCTTGAAGTGGGAACTTTATTGGATCCTGGATAACAGGATGATGCGTCAAGCTAGTGACGTTAAAGAAGCGCTTACTAGGAGGCAATCCAGCTTTTCTTTCCCTTCTCTATCTCCATTTTTATTTCTTGCATGTAGTTAGGACATCTTTCTTGTGATTGTGATTTATTTCAACTTGTTTAGTAATGAAAAAAAAGGGTTTTTAAATTATGTGTGAAAAGATAAGCAGAAAATAACTTAGAAAAATTTTCAGATTGCTTATCTACTAAGCACAAACCTTGCGCTAAGCGCCATATCTTCACGCGCTAAGCCGAGCTTGCTCGCGCTAAGCGCAAAGACCCCTGATTGATTGGCTGAATGGTTCAGCTAAGCGCACATTGCTGAGCTAAACCCAACATCTTCACTGTAAGTTGCACCTTAAGTAGTGGGCTTAGCGTGGTTGATGCACTAAGCACCACTTCCTCTCTGTGAAAATTTATTATTGCTTAAGTGCGTCATTCTGCGCTAAGCCCCAGATTCATTCTGTAAGTTAAGCTTTCAAGTTGGGCTTAGCGGGAAAGGATGCGCTAAGCGCCAACATTGTTCTGTGTTTGAAATCATTGGAAGTGCACTTAGTGCAAGTAGTGGCGCTAAGCCTGAATCACTCACTGTAAGTTGAAGCTTGATGTACGCTAAGCCTCGCATCTCAGGCTAAGCGCATATTGCAGAAAGATTTTTGGTGTTACAGAAAGCGCTAAGCGCCGCCTGTCATGCTAAGCCCCAAATGCTAACGGGATTTTACAATTTCAAGTTGGGCTTTGCACGAGGCTAGGCTAAGCGCTAGTGTTTTAAACTCAAACGTCATGTTGGCACGCTAAGCGCAGCTGCGCGCTAAGCGCGCCATGCATAATTCAGTTTTTAAAAAACAAAGACAGAGGCACTTGGGTTGCTACCTTCGCACTCAAACCTCTGCACCTTCTCATCTCTGAGCATTATTTTGCTTTCTGCTGTGTGTGTACTGCTTCTCTGCATCATTTTTGCTTCATTTCAAAGACAATCCAAGTAAGTTAGCATACTTCTATTTTTACTTTTCATGCTTCAAACCTTAGGATAGTTGATTTATGGTTTTCGTAGTTAGTTTCTGTTAGGTAAGTTAGTTAGTTTTAGGGTTAGGTATTTCAGGACTTTAGGTAGTTTAGAAGCCCATTAGGGGCAATGTGGCTGAAAGGGGTGAAAACCCCTGTGTGTATTTCTGGGATTTGCGATGAACGTGCTAAGTGCGCCTGCTACGCATAGCCTGTTCATCGCAACTGTTAAATTTTTTTAGTATTTATGATGATCGCGCTAA
This sequence comes from Glycine max, assembly GCF_000004515.6. Lineage (NCBI taxonomy): Eukaryota > Viridiplantae > Streptophyta > Magnoliopsida > Fabales > Fabaceae > Glycine > Glycine max. The sequence goes on from NC_038244.2 coordinate 19,467,880, forward strand.
GTGGACCATGTCACGTTAAGCGTATTCATCGTGGTTGTTGAACCAAAACGATGCAGACGCTAAGTGCGCCTATGCACTAAGCGTCAATGGTATACTGAGATACTCAAAGTAGTTCAGGCGCTAAGCCCAGCTTGTTGAGCTAAGCGCCACTTAGGTTTTGTTTCTTTACCTTTGTAATAAGACTAAGCGCGCCTGTGCGCTAAGCCTAAGTGTCTTTCTGTTGAGGCTGAGCTAAGCGCCAGCATGCTGCGCTAAGCTCCAGTCCTCTAATGTTTCTAAAATTGTAGACTTAGGCTAAGCACAGTTGTGCGCTAAGCCTATTCTACAGGAAAAAAAATGTTTTCTGTGTCTTTGAGCTAAGCGCTTAGCGCTTGAGTTAATTTCATAAGGCGCGCTAAGCTCAGCATGCTGCGCTAAGCGCCCAACTCTATTTTTAGTTTAAATTTTTCTGTTTTCTTGAGAATAAACCTATACTAATCTCTTATGTTTTGACTTATATTTTGCAGATGGCTTCTAGGAAAAGAATTGCACCCTCTACACCTACTCAAGCCAGATTTGATAGATCCAGATTCACTTCCCAAGAGGCTTGGTAGAGATACACTGACATTGTGGTGCCTCGTAAGCTTTTACCAGAGAAGAATGTGGTAGTTTACTATATAGAGTTTGATGAGTTCAAGGAGGAACTCGAGAGACGCCATTGGGATGAGGAGTTGACTAACTTTTTGGACGGCAATATTGATGTTGCCATTGTAAAAGAATTCTATGCAAACCTCTATGACCCCGAGGACAAATCACCTAAGCAGGTGAGGGTGAAAGGTCATCTGATTAAGTTTGATGAGGATACTCTTAACATATTTTTGAAGACCCCTGTTGTTGTGGAAGAGGGGGAAACACTTTGTGCATATTTCTGATTTGCACTCCTAAGGCCTGATCCTCAGGAGTTGGCTGCTAAGCTTTGTATCCCAGGGAGGGGATTCGAGCTTAACGCTGATGGGTAGGCTTTGAAGGTTCTGAGGAAGAACATGACCACGCTTGCTCAGACTTGGAGCGTCCTTTCATTTTCTAACCTCATCTCCACTTCCCACACTTCTGATGTCACTCTTGACAGAGCCAAACTCATTTATGGCATCATCATGAAGATGTACATGAATGTGGGGTACGTCATCTCCCACCAGATCTCCATCATAGCACAACATGACACATCCAGACTAAGATTCCCTGCCTTGATCATAACTTTATGTAAGGCTAGGGGAGTTCAGTCAAATTCGAGGTCCCTGGAGAGCCTAAGTCCTGCCATTAATTTGGCATATATTAAGAAGAACTGTTGGAATCTTGATGATCCAACAGTAACTTTCAGAGGACCCAGGAAGGCCAGGGGTAAGAGATTTGAGGCCCCTTCCACTTCAGCATCAGAGACACCAGCTCCTTCTTCTTCCACAGCTCCATTACCTCCCACTCAGATTCCAGTTATTCCTCCTGCACCCACACAGATACCACTTCCAGCTCCTTTATCTGCAGGTCCATCAAATTTTATTTTTACACCACAGATGCTGCACTCCATGCTCCAGAGCATCCACAGGGGGCAGTCCATTATCAAGCAGAGCCTTCAGGGCTTGGGCTTGCCCTCCATTATGAGCATGGAGGAGTTTGATGCTCAGGTGGCCTAGCTAGGAGACCAGCCCTCTTCTTCTGGAAGGGGTGAAGCCTTTGCAGCCCAGGAGCCTATGACCGAGGAGCTACCAGCACCAGCACCAGCAGAGGAGGAGACTACTCCTGAGGAGACCCAGCCATCTACACCAGTTGTGGAGCCAGAGCAGCCTATCCAGGATTCATCAACAGCTCCAGCACTGTATTTGAATGAAGACTAGTCACAGGAGGGGCAAGACGTTTAAATTTTTACACTTTGAACACTTTAGTTTATTTTCAATTATCTTATGATTTATGTCATTTAAATTTCAGCTTTTATGTTTCAGTTCTTTAAATTTCCGCATTTAAATTTCAGTAGTGTAGTTGTTTGTTTGCTTGTACAAAAAGCTTGATTGAACAGTGAATTGGTTGAAATTTGTATGCAGTGGCTTGTTTGGTATGAAATGAGTGTTTGAAATTGATTTGATTGAGCAAATGTATGAATTGAATGGATTGGGATGATTAGATGATTGTTTTGATCAAGTTTGCAGTTATTAGAAGTGAATGAGCATCTGATTGGAAGTATGTCTAAAAATGTTAATTGGTTGTCAGATTGATTATGAAGGAATGCATTAACCGTATCTTGATGAGAGCGTGATCCTTAAATTTTGAGAGAAACGACTATCATTTAGTACTGATTTTTGCGTGAATCTCTGATGTATGGACTAGATGCATGAATTTGAGGATGATGAAGGCCATGTTTGATTTATGAATAGCCACTTAGCCAAAAAGTTGACCATATGTTTGAATGAATTATCCCTTGTACCCAGTTGGAGCTGAATGAATTGATTGATTGATTGAACCTGGAGCCTATTCAGTTGTATCTTCTGCTACCTTATCTTAGGTTATAGGAGAGCATCATCCACAGAAGCTGGATTCAAAGCAAATTTGTTCCAAATTTGGGGGAGTTATTATCAAGGTAAATTTTTCCCAAATTTCGGGGAGGCACCGGGTAAGAATTGAAATGTTCAAAGAAAATAGTATACACACACTATCTATGTATATAATGTTTTCTGTGTTAAAAAAAACTATAAGTACAAATAAAATGAATAAGTGTGTATGCTGCAAAATAATGAAAGCTAAGTGCCTAAATAAAGGGCGAGTATGGGTTAGGAATGAATGAAAAAGGTGAAGGTTTATCTATGGATGAATGCTCTCCTAGAACCAAAGCTTTTGAATACTAGAAAAACCATGATTTGTTGGCAGCCTAACCCCATTACAAGCCTAGAAAGTTCTTCGGATTCAATTTTGTGTGTTCATTGTTGTATGATATGAGATGAAATGCAAAGGTTGGAACTTGTGTTGGTTTTTTATGATGGAATAAGCCTAAACACTTGAGCTTGAGTGAAACAATGATTGTGAGGTTTTGGTTGAGGATCCTTCCTTGATTTTTGTCCTTCTTACTAGCTTATTTCAGTTGTCACCCTATTGCGTATGCTCTTATCTTTGAAAAGATGCATGCTTGTGAGAAGTGATTAATTTAAGCATTCCATGATATTCAGTTCATATGGTTGAATTCCTTTATGAATCAGACACCATTTTCTTTTGATTGACCACTGTCTTTGTCACTTGAGGACAAGTGAGTTGTTCTTTCTTTGCTTGAGGAGAAGCAAAACTGTAAATTTAGGGGAGTTTGTTAGTCGCCTTAAACGACTAACTTTTGTATAGAAATCATTTTCCAAAACTTGTATAGTTCCCTAATTTATGTTTATTTTTTAGTGATTTTTGTAAATAAATTTTGTTTTATAGATAAAGTTGTCTCTAGAATATGTCCATTGGATTTAATGATGAAATATGTGTAATTTCAGGTGAAAAAGAGGCTAAGTCATGAAGTGCCAAAAGTTACAGTTGAGCTTAGCTCATTAGTAGGCTAAGCGCGCATCCACCGCTAAGCGCAACTTCAGCACGCTTAGGGCGACAGAAGAATCTGGCATCAGCATCAAGGCTGCGCGCTAAGCGCGAGATCAGTGCGCTAAGCGCAACAGGTGTCTTAACCGAGACTCAGTGCACGACTGGCGCTAAGCCTGAATCCACTTACCCGCGCTAAGCGTGAGGGTGGCGCTAAGCACAACGTCGCGAATTCAGAGCCTATTTAAAGCCTGTCTTGTGCAGAATTAGGGCACAGACTTTAAGCAGAGGATTGGCACAAATTCCAAAGCACACCACAGTGCCTACTTCGGGAAAAGAGCTCTGGAGGCAGCAAGAGGAGCAACTTTTGCAGAGATACCTATGTTTTGTAAGCTTATTATTGTTAGAGTTTCTTCTATAATGGCTGGCTAAACACCCTAGTTGGGGATTTCTAATGAACGGCTGATGTAAATACCTAATATCTAATTGATTATGTTTTCTATGTTCAATGCTTAATGTTTGTATGCTTTTGGTCTAATCATCCATTTGTGTGCATAGTTAGGTGACTTTAGCATTGGAAATTGTACTGTTGCCTTAGAACTTGATTGAAGCACGATCGAAACTTAGTCTTACAAGAGAGATCTGCGGATTACGTTTTGGTTTTAATTATGTTGTTACAATAATGCTGTTTAGTCTAGCCTAGTCTTACAAGAGGGATTTGTGGACGAAGCTTAGGCTAAAATTTCGTAAGCTGCTTGAGCTGAGTCTAGTCTTACAAGAGGGATCTACGAACGAAACTCAGTTTAAGTTAGTCTAAACCTAAAAGGGTTGTCTCAATTGGGCCTAGTCCAACAAGAGGGATCTGAGGATGAAGCTTGGGTTGATTCGGTCTAACGAGGGATCGAGGTTTAGTAATTTAGGCAACAACATAGAAAACAAGAGCATGATTGATTAGAGAAATATATTTATATGCATCAACTTGTTTATTAGAAAGACCCAACATTTCTACCTACTGCTGTCACTTTTACTTACTTTGCATTTTATAGTTTTTAGCATAAAAGTTAATTTAAATTTTGTTTGAAATTATCAATCATTCACGTTCTCTAAACAATGCTTCATTTATGAACTTAACTCAGGCTAACATTAGTTCCCTGTGTTCGATACTCATATTCATCCATTATAATTTTTAAATACTTGACGATGTGGTGCGCTTTCCAGAAAACCGGATTTCCCTTGAATATATTTGAACGAAGAAAAAGTGGAACAAAAAGCAACCACAGGGGAAATCCAACAATTCCCTAATGTGAGTAAATAAAGGTCTAAAATAAATTGGATTCCCAGACGTGAGTAGATAAGGACTTGAAATAAAATGGACCTGTGAGTGAAAGAACAAGAAGAAGACAAGTAACATAAGAGAAAATAAGGTATGTCTCCTCTTAAGTGTAGGGTACAAGGTTAGGGTTAATGGTTTATGACCATGGGTAAGGGTTAGGGTTTGGAGCATTGGATTCCCTGGCGTATATAGTAAGGGTCTGGAATTAATTGGATTCCCTGACGTGAGTATATAAGGGTCTGAAATAAATTGGATTCATTGACATGAGTATATAAGGGTCTTAAATACATTGGATTCCCTGACGTGGGTAGATGATGGTTTGAAATAATTGGACTTATGAGTAAGAGAAAAAGAAGAACACAAGTAACATCAGAGAAGAAATGGTATGTCTCCTCTTAAGTGTAGGCTGTGGGTTAGGGTTAAGGGTTTACGACCTAGGGTAAAGGTTAGGATTTGGAGCATTGGATTCTCTAGCGTGAATAGATGAAGGTGTGAAATAAATTGGATTCCTTGACGTGAGTAGATAAAGGTGTGAAATGAATTGGATTACCTGACGTAAGTAGATAAGGGTCTTAAATAAATTTTATTCCTTGGCGTGAGTAGAAAAGGGTTTAAAATAAGGTGGACCTGTGAGTGGGAGAAAAAGAAGACAAGTAACATAAGAGAAAATAGGGTTTGTCTTGTTTTAAGTGTAGGCTCAGTGGTTAGGGTTAAGGGTTAACGATCTAGGGTAAGGGTGGTTTGGAGCATTGGATTCTTTGGCGTGAATAAATAAGGATCGGAAATTACTTGTACCTGAAAGTGAGACAAAAAACTCTGCATGAACCAAATGGCAAAAAACAACAAAAAATTAGTAAGAGTTGAACATTTCAGTCCATACAGGCAACTTTAGGCACTTAGATCTTTATTTGTATCAGGTGTTTTAGTTAAATAATGTTTCATTCCCATAGTTTTTATGCTAGTAAAGCCATTAAGACAACTTTTGTTTCTCGATTCAGCTCTCAAACGCATTAATGAAGTGGTAAAAAACAAAAACAAAAATGACTAACAATTGAACATTCCAATCCATGAGGACAACTTTGGGCACTTAGATCTTTATTTGTACTAGGTGTTTTGGTTAAAATAATATTTAATTCCCATATTTTTCATGCTAATAAAGTCATTAATTCAAGTTTTAGGTCTTGATTCATCCATCAAACTCATGAAACAAGTGGCCAAAAACAAGAAAAAATTGAAGATTTCAATACATGAGGGCTACTTTTGTTACTTACATTCTTATTTGTTGTATCAAGTGTTTTACTTTAAATAATGCTTCATTCCTATATTTTCCATGTCAATAAACCTATTAAGACAAATTTTGGGCCTCGATTCGGTGCTCAAACGCATGAACGAAATGACAAAATATAAGAAAAAATTACAAAGACTTCAACATACCAATCCATGAGGGTAACTTTAGGTACTTAAATTTTTATTTACATCAGCTATTTTGGTTAAAACAATGATTCATTCCTATAATTTTCATGTAAATAAAACCATTAATTTAATTTTCGGGTCTCGAATTAGCCCTCACACAGATGAACCAAGTGGCCAAAAAACAAGAAAAAAATTACTAACAGTTGAACATTTAAATCCATGAGGGCAAGTTTTGACACTTAGATTTTAATTTGTATCAACCATTTTTGTTAAAATAATGATTCATACCCTTAGTTTTGATGTCAAAAAAGCCATTAACACAACTTTCAGGTATCAATTCGGCTCTTAAATGCATTCAACAAATAGGGCAAAATGAAGAAAAAATTACTAACACAAGATTTCTATCGATACTTCAAACTTTTGGCATTAAAACACAGATGACGACAACTCAAAACACAACAATGAAAATCACACATATAAGTCCTACAAATCATTAAATAATTAAATAACACAAATAATTTTTTTTTCGGGGGGGGGGGGGGGTCATCCAAACCCTCAAAATTGAAAGAGCTTACAAAAATTGGTAGTGGGTGTGCACATGTTTGTGTGGGCAGGTCTGCGGTGGTAATATACAACTCCAGGCATGTGAGCTTGGAGATGTCTGTGAACATAAAAAACATAGTCATTAGATCCTCATCATCGTGCAACATGCATGTTGTGTACTTGCCACAATCACCAACAAATGATACAAGAAATCGAAAATGTATATCCTTCACCATTTGACTATTTGGTAGAATAATGTTGTTTCCAATAGCTTGCTTTAAGGCATCAATTGTTGTCAAGTGGAACGATCTTTGGTGAACCGCTTATAAACATTGAACTATGTTTAGTTGTTATAATGGTGTCAATTTAATACACAATCACATTGACTGATGATGAAGTCATGGTTTAGGGTTAAGGTTACGATTTAGGGTATAAGGTTGTAGAAAGGTTTCTAATTGAGGTGATGGACCAGACTGCCTTACTACAAACCATATTTATAATGTTTAATGGCTTGTCAAATACACTTAAAAAAGAACAACCAAGATCTCACCGACAAAATCAATGGTCTAGATATCACTAATTGGAGCAACGAATATTGAACGGCCAAGATCCCTCCGACAAAATCAACGGCCTAGATATCACCGATTAGAGCAATGAACATTAAAGGCCAAGATCCCACCAATAAAATGAACAACCTAGATATCAACGATTAGAGCAACACACATTGAACAACCAAGATTCCAACAATAAAATAAATGGCCTAGATATCACCGAATGAATTGTATTACTGTTAGATTTTTCCTATAAATACATTGCATGTATTGCCATCATATACATTAACTCACAGAATCACTTTTTCTCATTCTCATATATACCTTTTTAAGTTCTTTTTGACATTAGCACCAAAGCCTAAATGATGGCATCTACAGTTGCTCATCTTTTTTGGAAACAATACCTTCATATATTTGGAAAAGTATGTGATACATTATGTTTAATTGAATGTTAATTGTGTTATGATTTAGAAATGATGATGTTGTTATTATTTTCATTTCTTCAAGTAACAAACAATGTAATCCAATCATATGCTAAGGCAATTCCTTCTCCAGATCCCAGAATTAAACCTTTGTTGGACAAGTTAAAATCGATGATGCTTTAGTGATTACTTTGGTTGAAAGGTGGAGACCTAAGTCACCCATATTTCATCTTCTTGTTGGTGAGTGCACAATCCCCTTGAAAGATGTTGCTCTACAATTGAGTTTACGCATTGATGGTAGACCAGTTACTAGCTCAACATATTATGATAGGGAACAAATGTGCAAAAAATATATAGGTGTTATTCCCCTAGAGAATGCACAAGTGGGATCAACACTTAAACTAATGTGGTTAAAAGAACACATGCTGACTCACCCAGCAGAACCACTCCACAACAACTAGCAGGCCATTGTAAGGCATACATTTTAGGGCTGATTGGTGGGGTGTTGATGTAAAACAAGCTAGGGAATAGAGTTCACCTGATCTATTTACCCCTGTTCACAGATTTTGATCAGGATGGCAGGTACAACTGAGGTTCGGCATGTTTCGCACATTTGTATAGAGAAATGTGTGTGGCTATTTATCTCACATCCAAAAAATGGGAGAATGTACACTGTTGTTATAGTCTTGGGCATAGTATCGCATGTTGCTCATTCAACCAAGGGTTGAGGGCCAGCCGTCATATTCACTTGCAAATAGGTAAACAAAAAATTCTAACTTAAACAAAGCTCATTTTTTTAGTAATGTATTTGACACTAATATATCACATTTGACCAGATGGAGCGGCAGAGACCTACAATTTTCTAGAATCCCACACAGTGATGTCATCAACTACAGGTCAAGATTTGACAACATGGGTAACAAGAAGGTCGAACCCTTTGTTTTTTCATTTATTTATTCAAACATCAATTTCATTGTTTTTAAAATTACTAATGCAAACTAATTTTTCAGTTCCACTGGATGCCTTACAGAGGTTTTGAGAAATTTCTGGCATAAAATACATACAAGGATTCCAAAATATGAAGTGCTTGGTAGCTTTAATCTGTTTTCCAGTGGTAGTATGACAATAAACTGACATGGTCATGCTCCAATTTGGACTTTGTGAAGATATACAAGATCCACCACATAATCTTGACAAAGTCCATCATACTGACATGAGAGGACATAGTGACACAAATTGGGCAAAAGAATATCAACAATGAATTGCAATTTGGAAGGAAAGACACAAATATGTGTTAATCGGCCAACCAATTTTGGGAAAGATTGAATATATTAGTCATTACTTGAATTGGCACTAAGAAAATTCTAAAATTTGCCTAACACAATTTGCAACTTATCCAAATGTTGGAGGGACATCTCGTTCAACTCCAAACATGGAAACTGAACAACATCCTTCACAAAAAAGTTCATCAGTGGCTGCCAACATGCATGATGAAGGACTACCACCACATACTTAATCATATGAATTCATGCCACAACTTCATCATCATCAACAAGATTATGGGTACAATTTTCAATTTTTCAGTGCAGGCGGATAATACTTTATGAGTAATCTCATGGGTACAGATCTTTGCACACCAGAGTCTACTTATGCATACATGCAAAGTATGCCCATACATTCATTTACATCCTTTCATCAAAGTATTGTCGGGAGTTCTTCCACTAATGACTTTGTGCAAGAAGAACCAACTATTATTCTTGATGAACAAGTTCCAGCAAGAAACAGGCAGTCACCTAGATGTGGAATTGGTGGACACGGACGACATTAATTATTTTCCCTTGTTAATTATGTCTTATTATGTTCATTGTCATTTTGCCCTAGTTGATTGAATGAACAATAAACAATGCATTAATTGACTAAGCACTGCATTTTTCTCATAAGAATTGTCTGAACATTTATTTCTTTGAGATGATTTTACCCGATGTTACTTGTATTGAGATGATGTGACTGCACAATGCTTTATAAAAGATGATTTCACTACACACTGAGTTTTTTGAATAGCACAAACCAAACGTAACAAATTAAGAGTCAATCTAAACCATTTATATTGTCAGTATCATCTTAGAAGTTGACATGTGTCATGTGAAAACAATAGATCACCTAATATATATAGCAATAGGGGGTTCAATGCAAGTTAACCCATTTGCTTAAAACATGGACATTGTATCTGCTATTGTGTATTGCAATGGTGACATGATTCCAACAGATGAAGGGATAATGTTTCAATGCCTTACTGACCTAAAAGTCATCACAATAATTGAGGACATGTCGATTGCTGCCTTATGTAAAACATTTTTTTTACGCTAACAAATGTTGCAAAATTTTAATGAATGTTTTTTTACCATCAACCAAACTACATAGGTGATGGTTTTGTTGCATACGACTGCATGGAGCTCAAGCATGACAATGATGTCAAAAATATGTTTTTCATCTATTCATAATATACTAGCAAAGGTCTGATTGAGTTGAATACAACTTTTGGGTGTTCTTTAGTGAAATCCTTGCTTGGATGTGCAAACCAAGGAAACCAAGAATAACTTATGAGATAATTGCTCTGGTGTGTGATGAATATGTAGAGTCATTACGCAAAGTACATGTTGTCACTTTTTTATAATAAACTTACAATTCATCATTGGAATTTTGTTGTTACTTTTTTTAAAACATTATTTACTTTAATCGTGTTAGTCCTAGAGAATTGCGATGTTTACTTAAGTTTTATTTATGTAACTCTTTTTTATTTGTCTTCTTCAAACTAGATAAATTTGGTTCGTTTAAAGATTAATTACTTTTTAAAATACTATTTAAGCAATAATAGTTTTACATGAATTAATGCATACTATTAAAATTGAACATGTTTTATTTATTTAATTTATTTAGGTAAAATAATTAGATACCTCAAATATTTGTATTTTTGATAAATATTTAGCTAAATTATATTTATATTGACTATTCAAATATATGCATTTTTCTACAAAAAAAATTTCATAAATTATACTTTGTTATAAATAAATATATATCAACCAAAAAAATAAAAAAATTAAAACATACAACAAATCAATTAATTTTTTAAGAAAAGTCTAAGAAAAACACAATTTCAAAAAAACAAAGTGCCCAAAAACAAGACAAATTTAGTAACACTTGAATATTTTACTCGTCAGAAATCCTGCAAAGCTTTGTCCTCTTAGCCAGAAAAGGAGTGGTCGAGATTGCACCGATGATAATCAACAGCCCGTAATGCATTCGCGTAAATGACATTAATGTTCACCGGTCAGGAATCCTACCAAGTTTTTTCCTATAGGCTAGAAAAGGAGTAACCGAGATAGCACCAACAACAATCAACGACCCATAACGCATTCACGTAAACAAGGTTACTGTTCACTCACCAAGAATCCTATAGAGCTTTGTGCCTAGTGCCAGAAAAGGAGTGGTCGAGATTGCACCAATGACAATCAACGACCTATAACACATTCACGCAAACAAGGTTTCTGTTTACCCATCAGGAATCCTTCAGAGCTTTGTTCTCTGTGCCAGAAAATGAGGGATCGAGATTGCACCAACGACAATCAACGGTCCATAAAGCATTCATGTAAATAAGGTTACTGTTCACCTGTCAGTAATTCTATCCTTTGTGCCAGAAAAAGGATGTGACCCCATGTTGTTTTTCCTTATACGATTTTTACCCCACATTGCTTGTTTCGAGACAATGTAACTTAACGATGCTTTCTATGAGATGACTAGACTAAACACTGATTTTTTCAAATAGTGCAAACCAAACGTAATTAATTAAGACTCAATCTAAACCATTTATATTGTCGGTGTGATCTCAGTCGTTAGCATCAGTCATGTGAAAATAATAGATCACTTATAATATATAGAACATGGGATTAGCTCCAACTCAACACCTTTGTCTACCACCCACCCTATCTCATTATCCTTAAACAGTTTAATTTTCTCACAAAGTCTTGTTCATAATGGATAATAATCCATGGGAGCTTCTTGACATTGATGATTGAGACCTCCCATCCTTTGTTCGCCCTTCTAATCAATCATCCTCCAGTTCAACAAGACTTATTTCTTGGTTCGCATGGGGTCGTACAAGCTACCATAAAACATTTATTGTATTTGATACACCTAAACATTCAATTGATTGTTGAATTCATATAATTATAGAATTGGTAAATGTTGATGACACACCTCACAAGACATCGTTAGGATCCATCGATTATACTTTTGATCGTGTACCTTTAACGGTTGTCATTGTCAAAATTTGTACCCCAACAGTTTTGGCGACATAAGAGTTACGCTTAAGGTAGTAAACTTTAATTTGCTCTCTAACGATTACATTTCTATTTTTTGGATATTGATTCATGAGATTTTTAATTTTAGGATCCTACGAGAACTGTTGATGCCACCATGAAACGGACAATCATAGAAGGTCAAGATTGTAGCCCATATATGACATACATTCACGTTGGTTATGTCTTAGTTCTGCAAGATGCAAGTTGAAATCTTGTTAATTTTTTACTTTATGTGTCATATAAAGTTTATTTCTTATTGAAATAAATGGTATACTCTTCAGGTGGTTGTGTTTTATCATTTTCCTCCTCACTCTAAATGTTATTTGAATATTACACTGTACAATGTTGTCAAGGTAATGTATTTGCATTTTAGGTTTCCAATAATTTGGGTATTAAAAAATTTGCATTGGATACTCATATGTTGTTCATATTTGATGCAGGTGTTTCTGAAGGAGAATTGACCTCTTGTGAAGCAGTCTATATTTCGTGCGTGCAACATGTCATCAACTTTGCTTCATCGATGACTTTATTGTTCATGTTTCTTTTTATGTGTAATGTTGTTTTATTTCGTGTGTGTAATTTTGTTTCATTTTATGGATTATCGTTTATGTACTAAGGATTTGGGAAAACAATTACATCGGTAAAATTGTCCTGTTTCATTTAAGGATTAATTTCTTTAAAAAAAATTATTGTAGATTAATTCATATTTAACTACTATTAGTTTTACACCAATGCAAACTATCAAAATTGAACATGTTTTATTTATTTAATTTTTTTTCATAAAATAATTAAATCACTTAAATGTATACATTTTTCATAAATATTTAACTAAATGATTTTGATATTAAGTATTTAAATATATACATTTGTCTAAAATGCTATTCTACATAAATTCTATTTTTATAATTTAATATATATAAATTAGTGAACTAAAAAAAGTTAGTTTTTGAATAAAAAACAAACAAAATAATAAAAAAAAACTCAAATAAATAAATAATAAAAACAAAAAAAATTAAATAAAAGGCAAACAAAATAAATAACAATTTTAAAAAATCAAAAACAAAAAGATACCCAAATAAATAAATACAAAAAAAACAAAAAAAGTTTTGAACTGCCTTTTAAAAAAAGCGTCTTACTGATGTAGTAAGGTGCATTTTATACATTCTAGAAATAAGTTTCTCAAACATTGCACTCGCTAAAAACAAAAAGTAGAAGGGTGCAATGCTGGCGAAGGGAATGAAGTAAGAAGCTGGTGAAGAAAATGAAAGGGAGTTATGTGAGAGGTGAAGGGGATGTTGAGATGGAAGGGGAGGAGGTGCATAGCCATTGGTAGAGAAGAGGAGAGAGAAAATAAATGTGAGAGAGAAGAGGGTAATTTAGTCTTAGAAATATGAAACAAAATGGGTGGTTTAAGAGAAAAATAAGAGATACAAATAGAATGATTTGTTAACATATTGCATGCTTTTACTTCTTGCACGCTTTTTTGCTTCATGAACCCTCCAAAAAGACTCAAATGGACACAAATAACTTTCCAACACCCTTACACCACCACCGCAACCAAAGACGCACACTCCCACCAATATGATGAAACCCATCGTCACTAGTTCCCACCCCGTTTTAATCCTTCACTTTCAGGACTCCTTCATCACAATAATCTCTAACACCTCCGTCGAACCCCTCCCCTCCGATGTCGTCATCTGTGCCATCAGCAAGAAGGGTATTATTGTCCTCTAGGATACAAGAAGCAAGAAAGGGGGTACAAGAAGCAATTGTCCATATTGCAATGTGACTTCAAACCATCGATGCATTTAGGCCAACTAGGCAAACATCTCAAGCCATCCATAAAGGGCCTTCTTAAAAGGGTGAAAAAGAGGTATCAAGGGGAAAGGGAGCATCTCAGCTAGGCTAGAACCCTCCCCTTCACCAATCCCACACCTCAAAGGCCCCAAAATTCATAAATGAATAAAAAGAGACTATAATCAGACGTGGGGGGTGGGGGAGGGGGAGGGGGGACTGTACCAAAACCCTGGGCAATTAAGAAACATATACTAAGGCATCCCACAAACATCACGAGCAAAAACTCCATGCAAAAGGAGGGGATAAAGTCCCACCAAAAGATTGACTATTATCAACAACAAAATTTGCAATCTTATATGCATAATGAGTGTCTTCTCTAAAAATGTACAATATTATAAATTTGAGATGAGATAAGCTATGCATGCAATATGCCCATCTATTTCCCAAAACCCAGGGGACCAAAGAATGATTATTTACAGCTTGAACAACTAGAGCAAAGTCAGACTATAGCCAAAAGGATTGTCAGTTTCTACTGCAAGGCACTTCAATGGCAGTAATAACATCAATCAGCTTTGCTTGAAAAGATGTAAAAGAACCCAAAATAATGGCAGAGCTGCCCAAAGTGTTAACATGCTCGTCCCTAAAGAGCCCACCACGCCCTAAAGGCTTAGGGCAACTTCTTGCATAGCCGTTTTTGTTTTTCGTTTTTTATATTGCCATAATACTCTTCTTCATTCACCCTCTTTCCCTCCTTGCAACTTCCCATGTTGCATTCCGCCATCCACAACCTCCCTTCTTTCTCTCACCTTCACCCCTAACACTCTTGTGCTCCTCCTTACCATATGTACCCTCCTCGTTTACATTTTTTAGAGGATCAATTTGACATTAAGTTTCAAAGTTTAGAAAACAATTTATCATTAAATTTTCTGCATGACTAATTGATCACACTTTTACATATTGGTGGACTAAATTTGAATTTTTTATCTTTTGATGACTAATTTGTTAGTGCCTCACATTTTCATAGCAAGATCCATGCACCATACATTTTGGCTTCCAATAGGTTAATGCAATAATTATTTGTGTGAATTTATTACAAAATAAATAACTAAAATTTGTAGATACGTTGAAATATTGTTTTAAACAAGAAGTAAGATCCATTTTTTCAAGATGATGGCGATTATAGGTAAAAGTTTAAGTGTAGTGACAACAATTTACCTTCTTAGGTAGTTTCTTGTAATTAATCGAGATTGACACCTCTAAAAACATCTAGCATCTTCTATATTTTAAAAAAAGTTACATCCAAACAGTAGTGATATTCAAACCATCAATCTATCTTTCTCCGTTTCCTATTATATATGCCAGTGAATTGTTTTTTAATAAATTATACACAAAATAAAATTGTTCGTTGTTAATATTTTTATATATTTCCTTCATTTCACAAGTAATTTTTTAAATAAACATATATTTTATATGTTGCTAATTTTTTTATATGTTTCTTCTACAGGTCGAACTTTATAATATTTTTTATTTTTATATACTTTTATTTATTTATAATGTAAATGATGAATTCGTGTAAGCTGATATCATGATTCTAATTTTAACCCATTAATTTATATTTTAATTGTGTTTTATTAATAATATTTTTAAGAAAAATTATTGATGTGTAAGGCCAATTTTTTTATGGAAATGATTATAAAATTTTAAAATTTCTTATTACTAAATTTTAATGACACTTTTCGTGTGTGATACTGAATATTTTTTTTTTGTTTTTTAAAAACTAAACATAGGTAAATAATGTTAATATATTAATTATTTAGTTAGTTTTAAATTTTTAATCTATTTTTAATTATGATTTTTTTTTTAATTTTTAAAAATGAGACAAGAGCTTATAAGTGTTTTTGTGACAATGCACATTTTAAAACTGTCTAAGCGCTTAGTAATTAACATATATATTCAAACACAAATAGTTGATTATATAGTTTTTTGAATAACTGATTAATTTTAAGAGCTTATAATATAAGCTTTTATATAATAAAAATTTAATGAAGTTTTTTTTTTTCAACCAGAATTCAATCTCTTTTATCTTTGTTAGAAAAAATTCAATTTTTTTTATGAAGATATGAACGTTCAAATGATAGAAAGAAAAGATTATTAAGTTTATTGTGAATAATAAAATTTATAAGGAAGATATTCAAAGTATTCTCTAGCTTCCTAAAAAAGAGATCATTTGAAATAAAATCCCAAATGAAGGGTATTTTGAAGATGGTAACATTCAATAATATGAAAATAGTTAACATTTACTTATATTGAGACAAACAAACACTTTGCTTATATTTAAGACTGGATGTAACATTATTCTATGTTTTCTTATATAAGAGATGTGTGCATTGGCACAATTCTTGTGAGAAATAATAAACAATTTGCGCGCAGCATGTGACAAGGAAGTTTATAGACGAGGTCCCAAGAACACAAATAGTATCAAATTCTTACCATTGTAGTGGCCTAATTATCAGCTACGGAGCAGTACAGAGAGATGGACAACGTTCTGGCTCTAGTTCCGACTTTGGATTGTCTGGTTTTCTACGTCGTACTGTGGAAGATACAATTGAGTCTCATGAAATTCATATCCTTTCAGCATTACGCCATCATGAACACAAGTATGACGATAAAGTAGAGATGATAGGCACATTGAACTTCCACATGAGCACTGTGTAAAGAATAGGTCATGGCCACTTTCACTTCATATTTTTTTGGGAAAGATGCTAGCCTAAAGTAAAGAATTTCATGAAGTTGGGGTTGGTGGGTAGTCTTGCCTGAGTTTCTTAAGAAAAAGATGGATAAAGACGATAATGGTATGCAAAACCTGTCATGCAAACACAGGTAGACAGTGAATATGACACAAGCTGCATCAACCAATCCCCGCTATCTAGACAGTGGAATTTGATGAGTGGTTAGACCGATGAAACTTCAATAGAATTAAGTCCTTCAGGAAATTCTGCTAATGGCCATGGCACTCTTAGCAATGCAAGTTAGCCTATAATAGAGGAAAGGGATGGTGCAGTCACAAACCAAGATTCTATAATGCAGTAATGATTAGTTCTTATCTGGTGCATAATTTGAGCTGTGTATACTATAATCAATGTTGCTCAAAAAGAATTAATAAGCAATATTTACTTCAACTATGATTTCAATAATCGTTCATGGTATCTAGTACAAACTAGTTCAGATTCAGACGGAACTATATGTGATACAACCTAAACTATCTACTATTTCACTGTTTCAGTTATCATCTTTACAAAATATACAAAATGGGTGAAAAATAATAACTAAAATGAGACTGCACAATTGTGTTGCGGGGGGTAGAGAATGAATTAGTCATTCCCCTCAAAAAAATTCCACGTCAATGTTGAGTCTTCTCCCAAAAAATTGCTTGTTGACATTCAAAGACACCAAATATGGTGGTAGTGCAATCAACTGCCACAGGTGGTACCTAAATTTAAACTTCGTTAACAAAAAAATGAGCACAGCCTATTGTCACATGTCAATCATCAATTTCTTGAACCCATGCTAAACCTGCAAATGATTTCAGATTAAATTGGATTAGTTTCTTCATCACAATTGACAAAAAATGAAAGAAAAAAATACAAAGAAAATTCATCTATTAATTATTTCATGAGCTGAACTGAAAAGAATTTGCCCATCAGGTTCAAATTTCATCTTTACAACACTTTGTTTACGCTCTTGTTGACACTTCTCAACAATAAATACCGTAGAGCACTGTTAGCCGAATGACTGTATGTTGAAATCTTCCTTTTAGGAAGCACCTTTACATCACAAATAACACCTAAATCACTCAATTTCATCTATCCAACTTGGTGATTTACGTCTCTATCTCTGATACTTTTCACGTTAAATCCAAGACACCTAAATTGCATGACTTGCCATATAGCAAGATCTCTCATTTTCATCTCCAACTCCAAGCCATTGTTAATGCATATTTTTGCTAAACTTCTATTCATGGTACTGGATCTAACTAAATCAGAAAAAAAGGTGTTTCCGGAGCTTCTATCCACAAAACTATACCAACTATAAGAAGCACACTTTGAGGTACTAACCTGCATATTGTCAGTAAGTAAACCCAAAACCAAGGCAAACTAGGTAAGGGCTCGAGGTTGACCCCTTGATGCAATCTTATAGTTACAGGGAAATCCTTTCCACACGTTTGCACAAGTTATCTTAACAATAACACATTTTATATGCATTTAAAGGTCAACTTTTTCCCAACAACTATATAAAGGAATTCAGGGAAAAATAAACAGTTCTTCAATCTTAATTTCAGTCCTAAATTGCACCTATGTAGTAAAAAAAAAATAATACCAAGTCCAGAAAATCACTTACCAAGAACATTTACAAACAATTATCCATTTTCTATCTTTTATGTAGGGAGATCAAGAATGCATATTCAGAAATGTGAATGTCTGTTAGGAGTCCCACATCGAGTAGAATAAACTACTTGATGTGGTACTGAAGTCTTAGAGAGAGAACCTTGAAGCACAGTTTCCACAGCTGCATTAGGAACAAGAAGCCCAACAATACGTTGCGTATCCACAGTAGTTTCAATGCGTACAACACGTAGCCTCCTGTGGCTTAGGCGGGCCTGTACAGATTTTGTTTTGCAGTTAGTTTTCTTCAAAGAAAAATACATCTTAATCAAAAACATCAGTCACAAGTTCAAGAGGCATGAGTGAAGTATATTGATCCAACTATTCAACAAGGAGGAACCAAAGCCCCCTCGGAAAAAAGTTTCACAAAAGAAATAAATTCTTCTGAACCTCAAAAGGTTACTGTACCCCCCAGACAGGGTTTGTGTGAATAACAATATAATAAATCATATCAACTGATATCATAATCCAAGCCAAGCGCTAGATTTTTCTCACTGAAAACCTCATCATTTAAAAATTCAGCTCATATCACCAGATTCATTAATAGGCCTTTTCTCAATAAAATGTTTAAGTTCCTGGCATCTTATAGGCTGGAGAGTACCTGCTTTGAGAGAGCCTTTTCTACGGCTCCCCAAACAGGAAGGATGAGGCCACCCAAGACATTTACTTCCTGTAGTCTTCTACCAACTGTACAAAAGTTGCCAATCTTACAATTGGGACCATGCATGCACTGCCAACAAAGGCAAAAAGAAGACGTGTAAGACAACAGAGTCAACAAAGAGTACATATTTTCTCACCTTCCATATAAATGTATTTGTAGGTACTACCATACTGATCACGATGTTATACTGGATATATAATACAGCAAGGGAGTAATACAAAAGTGCAAGGCCAGTTCAAGATACATGACAATTGTCCCAGGTGTTGACAGTAATTAGAAAGGGCAATAGCATATCAGTTGATATTACGAGGGCAGTATAAAGAACAAAGTTCTTGATGCATTTGCGAATGAATGTTTACTTTGTCCCCTTGTCTTTTTCTTTTGTGGATTTTACTTATAAATAGATGAATAAAGAAACAGACAGTTAAAGGGGAATGATATTTTATAAATTTTTACAACCAATGGCTGTAACAAACAAATAAAATAAACTGTTGTTTATTTTATGTTCAAATAAAACTGGCACCTGCACAGTCACAAGCTTTCCTTGACTGTGTAAAGTCTCAAGATTTCAACATTTCAATCACATTGATTTTCTTAAAAATTTACAAACAGGGAAATGTAACTTAATGAAGAAATATACCTGTTTAGATGAAACTTCATATTCTTCTTCCCAACCAGACTGAGCCTTTTCTAAAGATGAAATTTTTCTATATTTACTTTTTAATTCAGACAGAGGCATCTCCCTATTTGGATGGAAATGGTGGTTAAAAACACAATTAAACTGAACAGATCAACAAGGCCTGATTACAAGAAAATACATACCTGTTCGATTCACCAACAGGGGGGCGAACTATTTTATACATACCCGAAGCGGAACTGGAACAAAATAACAGGAAATGTGAACATAATCAGATCATTATGAACAATGACCATAATGAGCAAAATAGCTATTTTCTATTCCTAATTTTCTTTTCTTTTTTTTTATGAAAAACCAGATTTTAAGCCGTGGCCATGCTATTCAAATAAAACCAAAAAGAAGACAATTTTATCAGAGATCAATTTCTCTTCATTTTTTTTTTTGATCAGCAAAACTAAATATATTATATATATAAATGATCAAAAGTACCAGAGGTACTAGTACATAGGGATAACAGCCTCATATCTAGACACCGAAACTAAGGTATTCTAGATATTAGGAGAACATGTCTTTTGTTCTAATTGTAACACCCATTACATGAGAAAACCCTGACTAATATTGCTTGCCCATTGGTTTAGATGAGTTGAGAAATGTTTCTCAAAATGTCTAAGCCAAGTCCAAGTCAAGAAAACAGCTTTCTCTTCATATTAACTAACATCAACGATATTGCTTTTCTCCAGATTCTATTTCCATTTTTTCATTCCATAATGAACTCATTGGGTGGTTTGACCCGTTCCCTACAATGAATATCTAATGTAGACTTGCATGTTGAAAAGCTTTCATTTAAAGTTTCGAAAGTTAGCTTTCACTTAAACAAAGGGATTAAACCCAGTTTTCCTTGACATAATATTTATATTCATTTATTTAATGTTCATATTTATTGTAATAATTGTATGGAAGGTAATGTAAATATTTTGGAAATCCCAAAAATTGAGGGATTTGATCTTGTAACCTTTCAGCATAAATCAGTGCGAGTTGAGTAGATTTCTCTCAAGCAAATTGAAAAAAAATTACGGTTCCAAGATGACATCTAGGTACTTTTCTGTGACTGCGAATCACTCCAACCATTGCTATTTAGTCACTCTGATAATGTCTCACCACCATCCGATATGGTTGCCAAAATCACAAATTTACTCATTTCGATATCATTTCTCCAAAAGACCACGAGCAGATCTACCATGCTGTGATTGTCAGGGAAGATTGAGTTGATGGTGGACTCACATATCTTCATGAGCTGCTGCCACTAGCAACTTTGAAAGGGTGAGCAGCACAACACAACCCACAACCTAAGTGTTTTTTTTTTACCAAAACTAACCTCGTTTCT
This sequence comes from Glycine max, assembly GCF_000004515.6. Classification (NCBI taxonomy): domain Eukaryota; kingdom Viridiplantae; phylum Streptophyta; class Magnoliopsida; order Fabales; family Fabaceae; genus Glycine; species Glycine max. The sequence continues at coordinate 19,488,955 of NC_038244.2, forward strand.
CATTCCATTGTGGTTCTCTGTTCTTCATCAATGGTTGTGGTCAAATGCAAAACCCAAGTCTCTGTTCACTCTCTCTCTTGTATGGTAAAAGCAAGTAAGCAACTAATTCAAGAATTTATGTTTTTCAAAAGAGTCTTTAGGAAGCTCCTTTGTGGTATCCAAGCAGCATTGTGAGTTGCCTACATGCCATGAACCAAACATATATGTACTACCCATTTCATCCAAGAAAGATGCTCCTCGGATTAGTCATTACCTCTATCGTGAACTCTAATAATCGACTAATGGGATCTTCACCAAATCTCAAGTTCCAAGGGTAACATAATAGGTCACAAGTTTGTCTCTGCTGAATGGTTTCGCAAATGGCAAGGAACTACACAGTTTATACTGGAAAGAAATTTTTCGGATCATTGCCCAATTTTGCTGAAATCTGAAAGTATTGATTGGGGACCGCGACCTTCCGGATTCTGAATTGCTGGTTCCATGATAAATCATTTTGAAGGGTTGTTCAAGAATCCTGGATGAATAATCATGTAAGGGGTTGGGGGGATTTGTGCTTAAAGAAAAAATAAAAGGAATTAAGGCAAGGCTGAAAGTATGGAATAAAGATCAATTTGGAGATTCCCAACAGAAGCTAGCAAGCATCGAGAAGGATTTAAACAAGCTAGAAATTGAAGGAGATGAAAGACAGTTATCTGACCAAGAGCTGCTGACTCGAAAAAAGTTGCAGGAGGAGTTGTGGACAGCTGCTCAATCTCATGAGTCTCTATTAAGGCAGAAGGCAAGGTTAAGATGGATCAAAGAAGGGGATTGTAATTCCAAATTCTTCCATAGGATTGTAAACTCAAATCATAGATTCAACACTTTGAGAGGAGTGTTTGTGAATGGTGTTTGGATTGATGAACCTGGAAGGGTGAAGGAGGAAATATGTTTGTTCTTCAAGAACAGATTTCAGGAGGAAGATTGAGTGAGGCCCAAACTAGACGGGGTTAGATTCAAAGCCATTGGACAGCAACACAATATCAGATTGTCGGAGCCATTTAATGAAAAAGAAATTAAGGCTGCTGTGTGGGAATGTGGGAGCGACAAGAGCCCCGAACCAGACATCCTTAATTTCAAATTTATTAAGGAGTTTTGGGAAGTTATCAAGGCTGATGTGTTTCGTTTCATTTTTTTTTTTTTTTTGAACTGCAAAATCATTTATATTGATAACTGAAACCTGAAAGTACCAGAGGTACTACAGGTTAAGATAGAAATTACAACAGAAAATAACCATATAGGCACCCAACTAAACCATCACATATAACCAGCCCTTCCTAAAGAGTTAGATAAAAACTAAAGACATTGCTGAGGACCACTGTGTGAAAGGGACAGTGAAGTCCTTTTCCCATCCCTTCAGCTAGGTCCACATAAGGAAAAGAGTGTTTTGTTTCATGGATGAATTCTTTGCTCATGGAACATTCCCGAAGGGGTGCAATGCCTCATTCCTTGCTCCCATTCCTAAGGTGAATGATCCACAAAACCTAAATGAATATAGGCCTATTTCTTTAATAGGTAACATATATAAAATTGTGGCCAAGGTACTAGCGAGGAGGATGAAGGAGGTGCTGCCAATATTAATAGATGAGAGACAAACAGCATTCATCGAGGGCAGACATTTGTTACACAGCACCCTTATCGCAAATGAAGTAATTCATGAAGCAAAGAAAAGTAACAAGCCCTGCTTGGTGTTTAAAGTAGATTATGAAAAGGCCTATGATTCAGTCTCCTGACATTTCCTGATGTACATGTTAAGGAGGATGGGATATTGCGATAGATGGATATCATGGATTGAGGGTTGCCAAAAATCCACTTCTATCTCCATATTGGTAAATGGTAGCCCTTCATCTGAGTTCATTCCCCAAAGAGGTCTAAGACAAGGGGACCCACTAGCTCCACTTTTATTTAACGTTGTTGTGGAGGGACTCAATGGACTGCTGAGAGAAGCAACGAAGAAAACCTTGTTTCAAGGTTTCCTAGTGGGAAGAAATGAGGTGGAAGTTAGCGTTTACAGTACGCTGACAATACAATATTCTTTGGAAAAGCATCCATGGAAAATGTCAAAGCGATCAAGGTGATTTTGAGAAGTTTTGAACTTGTCTCAGGCCTCAAAATTAATTTCTCAAAGAGTAGTTTTGGGGCAATTGGGATGTTAGAGAGATGGAAGGTGGATGCTGCTAGGTATTTAAATTACAGTCTATTGGTCATACCTTTCCTTTTACCTGGGTATCCTGATTGGGACAAACCCAAGGTGTAGTGACGTTTGGGATCCTATCGTCAAGAAATGTGAGAGAAAGTTGGCGAAATGGAAACAAAAGCTACTTTCATTAGGGGGAAGGGTCAATCTCATAAAGTCTGTCCTAAATTCTATTCCTATCTATTTCTTCTCTGTTTCCAGGGTTCCCAATAAAGTTCTGGACAAGCTGGTGAGGATAAAGAGGCAGTTTCTGTGGGGTGGAGGTATGGAGCAAAAGAAGATAGCGTGGGTAAAGTGGGAGTCAGTGTGTCTACCAAAGGAGAAAGGGGGAATGGGAATCAGGGATCTAAGGAAGTTTAATTATGCACTTCTCGAAAAGTGGAGATGGAACCTTTTCCATAACCAAGGAGACTTGTGGGCTAGACTACTGATTTCAAAATATGGTGGATGGCGGACTTTGGATGGGGAAAGAAGGGGCAGCAGTGAATCAGCATGGTGGAAGGACATCAATCGCATAGCTCATTCCGGTGAAGATGGCAGCTGGTTAGATAAAGGGATAAAATGGACAGTGGGGCGCGGAGCAAAGGCCAAATTTTGGGAGGATGGAGTATCACTTAGGTTGAAGTACCCTACACTTTATTCTATGTCCTATCAGCAACATGTCATACAGCAGATGGGAAGGTTCACAACTGCAGGCTGGGAATGGGATTTTCAATGGAGACGACAACTTTTTGATGACGAGATAGATATGGCTGCAAAGTTCTTAGAAGAATAAGAAGGTATCAGCATTCACCCGGATTGAGAAGACAAGTGGATCTGGAAGGAAGACACATCTGGCTGGTGTATACACCGTGGGGAACGCATACAAGATGCTTATGACAGACTACCCTGATGAAAATCAGGATGGTGTTTTTACTGTGGTGTAGAAGGTAAAGGTCCCTAGTAAAGCTTCTTTCTTCACGTGGAGACTAATTAGGGACAAACTGCCAACTAAAATGAACCTGCACAGGAGAAATGTGGAAATAAATGATTCCACCTGCCCATTCTGCAAAAATAAAGAAGAGGATGCAGCACACCTTTTCTTTAGTTGGAGCAAAATTTTGCCGCTTTGGTGGGAATCAATATCGTGGACAAACATTTCAGGAGCATTTCCGCAAAACCCGAGACAGCACTTCCTCCAGCATGTGTTTGGGAGGGATACTGGCATCAAATTTCAGAAATGGCAGTGCTGTTGGATCTCCTTGACATGGAGCATCTCGCAGCATCAAAATAGGATCGTTTTTGCAGAAGAAAGCTTTAATGCTAGTAAGCTGTTGGAGGATGCATTTAAAAATTTGGATAAAGGTTTCGACATACCTTTTCCACACTGGTCCACTAATATGAGGGAGGCATTTTTGTGATTAGGGTGGGATAACTCTATAATTTTGGGTAGTTTTGGGCCAAATATACTGTCAGAATTATGGTTTCTTAATTCATGTTATATACCTTGTATTAGGGCACCATATTCCTGCTCAATTTAGCCCCCATGTGTAAGTTTCACAGTACAACTTGTACTGCTTTATATATAATACATTATTATTTTCACTGATTAAAAAAAATACGCACTAGCTTGAGGGGCAATGTTGATATTCCTCGATTTAATGTGGATAACATGAAATGTGATTTGGTTATGAAGGTTATCCCTAAATTTGAGGGATTTGGTTTTATAACCTTTAAATGAGGATTGAGAGGGGATCAAATTCAAGCAAATTAGAATACTTCAAGGTTTCAAGGATTTAACCAGTTCCCTGCCTTGAATCTAAAACATAGGCTTTTGCATGTTCAAATGTTTTTATTCGTAGTTCAGAAAGCTAGGCTTCACTCCAACAAAAAGACTGCACCCAATTCACATATGACACTTCTACAAGCATCAAAGCGTGAGTAAAACTTATCTTGGATATCATGTTGGATTAAGGAAACTCCTAATTCAGACAAAGGGAAACAACGAAAGAAGTAAACAAAAGGGAAAAAAATGAGGGATCTCTGCTGTTTTGGGTTTCCATGCATATGTTAACAAAAAATAAGCTCAGTCATTTAATCTCACAACCTTAACAGATATTGGAACATGAAGATTTGCATTTAACTTGATATTGGAAAAACAACAAGATCTATAATAAAATGATATTGAATTTAAAGGAAACAGGAACGCTGAACAAAAACGATGAAATATACCTTTCAAATGCTAAAATGAAATGACGTCTTCCCAACCACTCCCTCTTGGACTCATAGAAGCCATCATTGGCTGAACCAAGTCCATCCTTCTGTTTTTCATTCAGCATTGTACTTGCCAACTGATATGAAATAAGTCACATGCTAAGTCTGTCGGTGTAAAGCACGTCATTATACAGGTCATGAAGAGAAGAACAAGTACCTCCCATGTGATCCCACGATCTAAGATAAATGTAAACATAACTGTTGAGGCCCCAGTCAATTGATCAACATGAACAGTCTACATGAAAGTGAAAAAATTTCTCATCCATATTAGCTTTATAAAGTTAACATGAATAAATGAGTTGCCACAAGAGGTCTAGCAACACAAACAAACCTTTGGAGTCCCTTGTAGTTCAATTACATTAGCTTTCAAGTCAACAATGCCTGTGTCAAGGTTACCTTCAATGCGAGCATTCCGAACAAGAAGATCCAAGATACTCACAAATAACTCAAATAACCTGTTGCAGTAGTATATATCATAATGAATCTAATTAATACTAAAAACAAGAAGCATCAAGCTATTTAATTCACAAAAGACAGACCCATTTTGAATATCAGGAGGTAGTCCCAAAATCCGGTTGAGGAACCGTCCAACTTCGTGCATATCCGAATCAATAATACGACCAGATTTACCATTACCTACAAATATAGGAAGCATATGTTTAATTATAATAAGATTAGGTGGTGGAATATGGATCCCAAACAATACTTCAATGCCAACACTAAGAGACATGCAAAAATTATTATTATCAAACCACACAATCTAACTTTTAGAAGAGGGTATTAAATGAATTACCAAGAGTGTCCCTTACTATTCCAACAGACACAAGAGCAGCTTTTGCCTGCACAATAAAATCTTGAATTGTATCTGGTGTGTGAGATGAACATCCCGGTGGTACCACAGGCAGAGAATCCTAAAAAACAATTTGTCAATAGTTATATTAGACCATTTTTTTCCTTCTATGGATTTCAAAATACATATTTGTTATTTTCAATGAATATTATGAAACCTGCTCCATTATTCCTTTGTACATAATTGTCAGAGCTTTCTTTCCATAGGCACTATCATAATTATAAGCACTTAACGAAGGTCCAGCCCTGCAAGCCATCAAGGAAGTCATGAATAACATCACAAACAATGTTCATCTATGCCGGCTCATTGAAAGAAAAAAGAAACGATAAATTTAAATCCAACTTGCCTGCGGTCACCCTGAGTCAAGGCACCAAGAGATTCTAATCTCTTGGCAACAATTGATGCAAATCTTCGTTCTCCACCAAGATTTGTAAATAGTATCCTGTACAACATTAATGATAATATAGATTAGGTACAACTGGCATGGCATCTAGGGAGAGCATCAACAAAACCTAGCATGGAACCATTTTAAGATCAAGTCTAAAGTGCTTCCATCTTAACTTCTATATGTTATAATGTGATTTGATAATAGTCAACCAATTCACACCAGCAATACAATTTTTTGACAAAGCAAAGCAGCATATGTCTATGAAACAAAATTTCATTTAAGGAAACATATTACACACAATACATGTAGAGTTTAGCTAGGCAAATATACTCATGTTCAGAGTTGTCAATTGCACATAATAGTTTATGCGGTCCTGATCATGATATATTGGAAGCCAACTCCTTCCCGGAATAATCTATAGCATGAATGTTCATAATATATCCTCTTCCCTAACTGTATTTCCTCTATTTCTCCTCTTTCCCTAAAGCAACATCAATCAAAGTCTTTTCCTCAGGCCTCAGTTTAAAGTTAAATATTTAGCAAATTCAAAACTATAGAGTAGAGACAATTAATTGGAGTTTAGTTATTAGCAAGATTTTAAATTGCAGTCACAGTTGTGGTTGCGTTAAGGTTGTCATGACTACAGGTATTGCAGATTCTGCAATGCAGATTGCGGTCGTTGCGGCGTGAATGCCTTGCAACTTTGCACAAAATTATATTTAAAAAATTGTATCATTATATAATATATAATCACCTACAATTAGATAGCATAAAAAACCTATCATAATTTAAATTGATTTCAACTATTAAGCTATTTTCAATTCAGAGTTTGAGAGAGAAAAGAAGAAGAAAGTTGGAAGATATTATTGTTGATTCAGAATGAAAGGTTTTTTACAAACTGATTTTGTCTCTATTTATAGAGAGAACAAATATGATTACACATAACCAGACTAAGGCAGTTAACTAACCAAAGTTAGTTATTGCTTTAACAGAAATAACAGCTTCTAACAAAATAACAGAAATAACAAAACCACAGCTATCCTAACTGAATCATAATTGTTCTAACAGTTGTCCTAACTGAATCACAAAGTAAAACTTACTTAATACACTAATACCCCCCTCAAACCCAATGGGGTTGAGAATCATAAATGGGCTCAACTACATTGAGTTTGGACCTAAGAAAGAGAAATCCAGTTGGTGATAGAGGCTTAGTGAGGGCATCAACCCATTGATCTATAGTAGGAATATGATACAATTTGAGCTCTTTAGCTAAAACTTTCTCCTTGACAAAAAAGATGTCAATTTTCATGTGCTTAGTCCGGGAATGAAGAAATGGATTATGACTGATAACTACTGTTGTTTTTTTTTGGAAGGCACAAAATATATATATATTATTAATCTGATCAAAGCAGTACAAGTGGTACTGAAAAACAGATATACAAGCACCTCTGGTGCTGCCCTCCAAAAGACCCCAAGCTAACCCGATAAAAGGCAAACCGACTTAGTTTAAACAAAGGATTCCGATATGTTGGAAGACCAGTGGTTAAAACTAATGTCGAAACCTTTCTCTTTAGATTTAAGCCAAGACCAAAGTAAGTACAAAGCCTCGTCCATGACTATATAAGGTTCGAAAGGTTTTTCTTGAAATATCAAAAGATTCCTGTGTTGCCATATAGTGCTAGTTAGGGCAACCCACCAAGCACTCCATCTACTCTGATTTATGTTTGCCCCAAAACCATCACAAAATTGAGCAAAATGATTTAATGGGGAGGCTGGAAGGGGTCCGACAGCCTTGATCCATCCCATTGATTCCCACCACAGCTTTGTTGTCCTTTCACAATTAAAAAAGAGATGCCCCACTTCCTCCTGCCCTTGACCACATAGAGGGCAATCAGCATCTTGAGTATCCACATTTCTCCTTAAAAGATTCCCTTTAGTGGGGAGCCTATCTTTAAGGAGTCTCCAAATGAAAACTGCTGCCCTTGGGGGTATGTTCAGGTTCCATATTAGTTTGGAAATGCTTGCTTGTGAACCAGAATCGTTTGTCTTCAACATTAGACTGTAAGCTGACTTGGTGGAGTAAACACAATTAGGTTCAGCTTTCCACAACATAATATCCTTCACATGTCTCTGAATGCATATAGAAGTAATGTCTTCCACAAAGCTCACTGCCAAATCAAGTTCATGATCAAATAGATTTCTCCTCCACTTCGAATCCCATCTCCAATTATTCTGAGAGAAATTACCCATCATGGAAATAAGGCTGTGTTGCTGACTGCTTATCATGAAAAGTTGATTATATTGCTGTTTGAGAGTGCTCTCCCCTGCCCATCTGTCAGTCCAGAAATTAATTCTATCACCACAACCTATCTTCCAAACCACGTTATGATGAAATATGCTGTGCTGAGACTGGTGGTAAATCTTTCTCAGATCTTTCCACCAGTTGGAACAACCCCTTTTTTCTCTTCCAAGCTGGAACTCTTTCCATCCACCATATTTGGAGTTAATAATTCTGGCCCATAACTGCTGATAGTCAGAAGCTAAAGCCCAAATCCATTTGCCCAGCAGAGCTTCATTGAATATAGCAATATCTTTAATCCCTAGTCCCCCTTCAGCCTTAGGAAGACAGACCTCTTCCCATTTAACCCACGGTATTTTCTTATGCTCCCTATCTCCACCCCACAGAAAATTTCTTTGGAGAGTCACCAATCTATGAACCACCTTTTGAGGTATCTTGAAGAATGAAAGCAGATATATTGGTAATGCGTTGAGGACAGAATTTATAAGAGTCACCTTCCCTGCCATAGATATGTTCTTTTGAGCCCATTTGGATAGCTTTATTTGGCATTTGTTGATCAGAGGCTCCCATACCAGTGCACTTGAGGGTTTAGCCCCAATTGGAATACCTAGATAAGAGAAAGGAGTTTCTATTTGTCTGCAGTTCAGAAACTGAGCTGCCTCATTTGTCCAGCTAACCATCCCTCCAATAATCCCAAACTGACTTTTGGCATAGTTGATCTTTAATCCAGAAGCCAGCTCAAAACCTCTCAGCAGGGCCTTCAAAACTAGAACATTCTCCCAATGGGCTTCTCCCACTAAATCTGTGGGGTCTGAAACGGAACATTTTTTTTTTTTGATCGGCAAATTATAAAGATTATTAATAACAGTGAGTACCAGGGGTACTAAAATTACAAGGTAGAAACAAGCAGACTGGCAGAACCATAAGGTCCTGAGAGCCACCTGCCACTCTAAAAAGAACACAGAAACCCTGCACTGCTACCCTAGACAGAAAAAGCTATTGATAGATTACTAGACCAGTAGTTGTAGGGCAGGGCAAAGCCTTTCTCCAGCTGACTAAACCAAGACCAAACTAGGAAAATAGCATCATCCATTAGCTTGGATCCATTAAAAGCCTCGTTTAGGAAAACAATCCGGTTTCGATGCTGCCAAATCGACCAGGTAAGAGCCACCCACCAACACTTCCACCTAGACTGCAGATTCTTTCCTTTTAGGATAAGCGGGTGCTGCATGTAATGATGCCTAGGAGTGGGGGAGAAAGCTCCCAAGGTTTTGGTCCAAGATAGGGATTCCCACCATAAGGGAATAGTTCTTGGACAGTTAAAAAACATGTGAGAGGCTTCCTCCTCCTGTCTACTGCAGAGAGGGCACAGCGAATCGTTCAGCTGAAACGGAACATATAACTGTTAAAAGTTTGAATCCATGTAACTTCAGTCATGGCTTGAGCCAAGCTCCTGTATTCAGCTTCAGTGGAAGATCTAGCCACAATTTGTTGTTTCTTGGGCCACCATGAGACCAAATTAGGACCAAAATAAATCACTACACCAGAGGTAGACCTTCTATCATATGGATCTAAGGCCCAATCAGCATCACAAAGGGCTTTGATAGTAAAAGGCTGGGAGGAAGGAGCAGCCTTGAAATGCAGACCATGATGAATAGAGCCTTTAAGGTACCTTAGAATGCGTTTAATGGCTGTCCAGTGAGAGTCCATAGGATTAGCCATGAATTGACAGACCTTGTTCACAGCAATGCTTAACTCAGGTCTTGTAACGGTAGTGTATTGAAGAGCACCAACAACAGACCTATAGAGAGATGAATCACTGAATAAATTCGAGCCAACTTTGGTCAACTTGTAATTAGCAGTCATAGGGAAAGAAATAGGTTGTGCTTCTACAATTTTGGTTTTCTAAAGCAAATCTCTGATATATTTGCTTTGAGTCAGTAGAATAGTCCCATCAGCCACCAATTTGATTTCAATACCAAGAAAATAGTCAAGTTTACCCAATTGTTTAAGAGAAAAATTGGAATGCAGCTTAGTGGTGAGTTGCTAAATTACAACATTGGAGGTACCAATGATAATAATCAGTGTTGTTAAAAACCGGCCATGGCAGCGCCATGGCGGAAAGGTGTGGCGGTTTTTTGAAAAAACGCCACCGAATAGCGGTGGCGTGACGGGTTTCGAATGGCGGCGCCATGGCGGTTATGGCGGGCGGAAAATAGCGTTTTCTTTTTGTTTTTTTCGCAGAAGGAGTTGGGCTGACAGCGACGACACCATGGCGGCGGCGACGAGCACCGGCACGAAGGGCGGCAACGAGCACTGGCACGAACGGCGGCGACAAGCACCGGCACGAACGGCGGTGACAACGCGCACGAAGGCAGTTTCGCACTTCCGCGACCGATTGGCCTTGTGCGAGGTCACCCTTTCTAAGGTGCAAATTCTCTCGAATCAGATCTTCCTTTCGAAGATCAAGAGCGGAAGGCGCCGAAGATGAGTCTACAAAAGGTTTGGAATAAGCTTCTGAGAAGAAAGGAAGATCTGACCTCCCGCTGTGATATATTCCTCTGTGTATATTCATACCCCCTTTTTGTTTTGTTTTTGCTATTTGACACCCCTTTTTTGTGTCTGTAGCTTTTTTTTTCGTTTTGCTAATTGACACCTACTTTTTACTTTTGACAATCCCATTTTTTATTTTTTTTCCTATTGACACCACAATTTTTTTTCCTGTCCAGTCCTCTTTTGTTTTTTTCAATTTCAATGAGTTTATATATATATATATATATATATATATATATATATTTTTTTTTTTTTTGGTCCGCCATGACATCCGCCATTTTCCGCTACGCCATCCGCCATATTTTTATGGCGGATTTTTGGCTTTCCGCCATGAACCGCCATCCGCCATTAACAACATTGATAATAATATCATTTACATAAACAAGAATGTAGATAATGTGTCCTTTGTTTTTATAAACAAACAACGAAGGATCACACTTGCAGACCACAAACCTAAACTGTAAAAGAGTTCCTTTGAGCCTATCAAACCACTACCTTGGGGCCTATTTAAGACCATACAAAGCCTTTTGTAGCTTGCAAACCAAGGTTATATCTGAACTTTCGAAACCTTGTGGCTGCTGCATGTAGATAGTCTCTTTAAGAAGGCCATTTAAAAAGGCATTGTTGACATCTAACTGGAACAAATCCCACAAATCCCATTTATTAGTGAGAGCAAGAGTAATAATCAGCCTGATTGTAATAGGTTTTGTCACAGGAGAAAATGTTTCATTAAAATCACTAATCTAGCCTTGAACCTGTTAACAATCCCATCAACATTCTCCTTAATTCTGAAGACCTACTTACAACCCACAACTTGTTTGTCTTTGGGAAGAGGAACAAGATCCCATGTTTTATTGTTAAGAAGAGCCTCATACTCTTGATTCATAGCAGCAAACCATTAAGGGTCAGCAAGAGCCTGTTTAACTGTCTTAGGTTCACAATGTGCCATAAACAGTGAAGGATGCAACCTAGATTGATGAATTCCAAACTTGAATCTGGTTTGCATAGGATGGACATTTTGTGGGGGAAGAACATGATTATAAGAAGGAGAACTGACAGTGTGAGACTGAGAAGAAGAGGTACTGGACAGTTCACTTGGATATCTGTTTAAGTCAGAAACAGTGTTAGAGTGTTCATTAGTAACAGAATTTGGTTCAACATTTGAAAGAGGAGAAGATGACATGAGATTTTGAGAATTAGGGAATTTGATATTAAGGGATCTAGAGGGATCAGCACTTATAGAAGTAGAATTAGTTTCAGCATGTTGAGAAGAATGAGTAAGTTCATTAGGGGAAGGTGAAACAAGAGGAATATGAGCAGTAGGTAAAAAATCACTCTTAGAAAAGACAGAGGTGGATAAAGGTGGAAAAAGATCACTGTATGGATATTTAAGCTCATTGAAGATAACATCTTTGGAAACATATAATTTTCCATTAGGAGAGAGACACTTGTAGCCTTTGTGAGAGGTGGAATAACCAAGGAACAAACACTCATGTGACCTGAAATCCAGTTTGTGTTTATTATAGGGTCTAAGAAAAGGATAGCAAGAACATCCAAAGTTCCTCAAAAAATTGTAATTAAGTGACTTGTTAAACAAAACAATATAAGGAACTTGAAATTTAAGAGAAGCAGTGGGAAGTCTGTTTATCAAATAAACAGCAGTGCATCTGTTTTTTCACTGCTGGAAAATAATTCCAGTTTGGTGGGAATCGTTGTCTTGGGTGAATTTGGTGAATGTCTTCCCATTTCACCCAAGACAACATTTTATTCAGCATGTGTCTTATATTATTGAAGGATTGGCTGCGTCTAGATGGAAAGGGTGGTGGATAGCACTGACTTGGACCATATGGAAGCACAGAAATGATATAGTTTTCTCTAATAGCAGTTTCAATGCAAACAGACTGATGGAGGATGCATTGTTTTTGGTATGGACTTGGATGAAACACTTAGAAGGATTTCACCACTCACTACAATCAGTGGTCTTCAAATCTGACACAAGGTTTTAGATGTAGTAGACATTAGGAGTGCAGGGCAATTATTTGTAATAGGGCCTGCTATGTGCCCCATCCTGGGGTGGACCAAATAGCTGGCTGATTTCAAATATGTCACATTTGTAATCTTAATCCTGTACCTTTTAGTACCTCTGGTACTCATTTAATATACATATATATTTATTTTGGCTGATAAAAAAAAAAAATCAAATAGACAGCAGTTTGAAAGGCAAAATCCAAAAACTTTAAAGGGAGAGAAGCTTGTTTGAGATGAGTGAGGCCTAACTCAACGATATGCATGTGTTTTCTTTCCACAATACCATTTTGATGATGTGTGTGAGGGCAAATTAGCCTGTGAATGATCCCATGGGTTTGAAGAAATGAGGTAAGAGGTCTAAATTCACTTCCCCAATCTGTTTGAACCCTCTTAATTTTGGCATCAAATTGGAGTTCAGTCATTGTTTTAAATTGCTGAAGAACAGAAAATGTTTCTGATTTATTTTTAAGAAAATAGATCCAAGTGAACTTAGAATAGGCATCAACAAAATTGATATAATAAGAAATCATTTGAGGATGAAATATAAGACGGTCCCCACAAATCACTGTATTTAAGTTCAAGAGGAGCAGAATATACAGTTTGAGATAGAGAAGATGGTAGTCTATGTGACTTTCCAACACAACAAGCAGCACAAAATTCAAACATAGTTTTATTAACTATGGGTATATTACAATGATTAAGCACAAGCCTTATTACATTAGCATTAGGATGGCCCAATCTAAGGTGCCATATAGTTTGAGAGCTAGTACTAGGTGTTGCTTTAACATCAAAAACTGCATTTACAAAGGAATCAGAAATTTGTGTTAGAACCACTAGAAACAGAAGTAACAGCAGAATCAACACTGGAATTTGAAAGTAAGAAGGTGGCTGAGGCAGATTCTTTGAGTGCAAGATGTGGAAATGTGTAGAGGCCAACAGGATCCAGTGAACCTTGAAGTAGGACTTCATTGGTTCCCTGTGATTTCACAGCACAATGATTAGGATAAAATTTAAAGAAAACATTGTTATCCCTAGAAAATTTTCGGACATTGATGAAGTTTTTAGTGATGGCAGGTACATGTAATCTATGAAGCACGGACACCCCAGCCCCTTGTCGTGTCCGGTGTCCGGTGTCCGACACGCGTCCGTGTCAGTGTCCGACACGACACTCGTACTACGTTCTATATTTTGGACATTACAGGTGTCCACGTGTCCATGTCCGTGTCCGTGTCGTGTCCGGTATCCATGTCGGTGTCGGTGCTTCATAGCATGTAATAATTGTTTTAAGGACATACCAATAGGTATTCCTAAGTAGGTAAATGGAATGGACATCAAGCTACAATTCAACCAACTGGCTGCATCAGACTTCCATCTCTCTGGCATACCAAATGCACCAAAACAGCTTTTTGCAAAATTAATCTTAAGGCCTGAGGCTATTTCAAATATCCTCAGAATTGCTTTAATTGCCCTAACATTCTCCTGCGAGGCCTCTCCAAAGAATATTGTGCATCTGCATATTGAAGAATGCTTACATCAACTCTATTTGATCCCACTGCGAATCCCCGGTATAAATTTCTCTTGATAGCCTCTCTCACCAGTCCATTCAATGCTTCTGCCACGATATTGAAAAGGAAAGGTGCTAATGGATCTCCTTGTCGAAGGACTCTCTGAGGTGAGAACTCAGCCGAGGGGCTTCCATTTACCAGGACCGATACAAAGACGGATTTTAGACATTCCACTATCCACTGAATCCATTTGGCATAGAATCTCAGTCTCCTTAACATATAGACCAGGAAATCCCATGAAACAGAGTCGTGTGCCTTCTCATAGTCCACTTTGAAAACTAAACATGGCATCTGACTTCTTTTGGCCTCTTCCAACACCTCGTTTGCTATCACTGCACTTTGTAGTAGATGCCTCCCCTCTATGAATACAGATTGACATTCGTCTATTATGAGCGGCATAACCTTCTTCAATCTGTTGGCCAGTAGCTTGGCTACTATCTTGTACATGCATCCAATGAGTGAGACCGGTCTGTACTCATCCAACGACTGCGGATTGCTCACCTTAGGGATTAATACAATGAACGATGCGTTACATCCCCTAGGAAAAATTCCATTGACATAGAATTCATCCAAGAACCGCAGAACATCCGGTTTTACTAAGTGTTAGAATCTCTTGATGAATTTGAAATTAATTCCATCAGGACCCAAACTTTTCTCACTTCCATATCCCCAGGCTGCCTCCTTTATTTCCTCCTCTAAAAATCTCCCTGTTAGCATGTCATTGTGTTGGTGGTCAATAGACTGAAATTCAATACCATCCAAGTGGGGTCTATTATGGTCCACCTCTTGGAACCTTTGTAGGAAGAATAGGCAGGCTGCCTCTTTTACACTTGCCGATTCTTCAACCCACTCACCATCAATCCATAGTCCCTGTAGTGTATTACCCCTTCGGCTTGCATTAACCAACAGGTGGAAATAGCGGGAATTACAGTCCCCTTCTTTCACCCATCTGGCTCTTGCCTTCTAACGTAATAAAGATTCATGAGACTGTGCAACCACCCACAAGTCTTCTTGAAGCTGTTTCTTGATTAACACCTCCTGATTAGTTAGCTGTCTATGTATTGTGCTCACTTCCATTTGATTCAGTTCTCCCTCAATCTTCTTGTATCTCTTAAATGTATCACTGAAGTGGTCTCTGTTCCATATCTTCAACCTTTCCTTCAATCTCGATTTTTTCTTTCAGCACAAATCCGCCCCATCCACTTTGCTGGTGGGTCCTCCAGCACTCCTGCACAGTCGAACTGAAGGATTTGTCCGCAAGCCAGCAATCGAGGATCTGGAATGGCTTTGGGCCCCAATCTACAATCTTAGACCAAAGCACAACTGGGCAGTGGTCAGAAAAATTCCGATCCAGTGGTTGTTGGATGCTTCCAGGCCATTTTGTGAGCCAGTCGGGAGACACAAAGAATCGGTCTAACTTACTATTTGCAGCTCCGTTGAGTCTAAACCACGTGAAATTTCTTTCTACCCATGGCGCTTCCTCCACCTCCAGCTCATCTATCCACTCATTGAACTCTTTTATACTACTCTCATCTATCTTCTTTTGGGACACTCCTATCCTTTCCGCAGGATCTCTGATGTTGTTGAAGTCCCCCGAGATGCACCAAAGGCCCCCCTGGTTTGCTGATTTCAATTGCTTGATGACATCCCATAGCATTCTTTTGTTCTGTATGTCACACGGCGAATATATAGATACAATGTTAACTTGTACTGCTTCTCTAATCCACTGCCCTGTCATCCAAATGAACTCATTTCCGCTAACCTTCCTTTCCAATTTGAATTTTTTCTCGCCCCACAAGCATAGGAGTCCCCCAGCTGAGTTGACTGTTGGCTGCATCTCCCAGGACACTACTGGATCCCCCCACAATGCTTGGCACATTGTTTTCTCAATTACCTCCTTTTTGGTTTCTTGGATACATATCATATCTACGTTCTCCTTTTTAATCAACCTCCTTATTGCTGCCCATTTTACCCCCCTCCCTAACCCCCTCACATTGTATGTGACAATGTTCATGGGATATAGCTGAGATTCCCCACTTTCTCTGCCTCATTCCTGTCTCTCTCCTCCATTGCCATAAACTTCTCCATCCTCCCATTGTCTTCTGCTGCATTTACCCCCAATTTTTTGCTATATCCCAGATGATTGCTGCTGCATTTTTCTTATTTTCTCCTAAGGCCGTGTTCTGCCCCTCAAATTGTTTCTCTATATGAATGAACACATCCGATAATTTGAGATAGGATTGAAACTGAAAGAGTCAATTGGAGCCACGATAAGAGAATCTGATCTTCTTGTTCCCAATCGTTGTATGCTGGATTTTCATTTCCAACTTCACAATCTGCCTCTGTGAGAAAGCGAATCGGGATCTAAGGACTTGCCACGAAACGCTGAAGTTTATGAGCTTTGATGACAGGTTCTACCTGTTACCTCCATAGCAGGAAGTTAAAATCATCTAACTTTTGAGAAATCGGATGAAAAGGAGTAGCGGAAGCGAAATTCAGATTTGTCACCATGGATAGACCTCAAGCTCTGATACCATCATAGAGTTTGAGATAGAAAAGAAGAAGCTGGAAGATATTATTGTTGATTCAGAATGAAAGGTTTTGACAAACTGATTCTGTTTCTCTATTTATAAAGAGAACAGATATGATTACACATGACCTAACTAAGACAGTTAACTAACCAAAGTTAGTTACTGCTCTAACAGAAATAACAAAACCATAGTTGTCCTAACTGAATCATAACTGTTCTAACAACTGTCCTAACTGAATCACAAAGTAAAACTTACTTAATACACTAATATCAATTAATTCCATTTTGATCATTAATTTCATTTTAAACCTCAATTAATATTTGAGAGTCTAATTAATTCCTTCCATTTCTCACCTAATTAATCAATTTTTCACTAATTTCTCACCCAATTAATTAATAAATTAAACTTTGCATTAAAGAAATTTCAGTAATCTACTCACTCCTCTCTCATGACCCAAATAATCCCGCTCATATTTTCCATTTTAACTTCAATTTCCCACCTTTTTTTCAATCAGCAAATTTCCAATCTAATATCCCATCCCCACTTTTAATTTTTTTTATTTTCATTTTAATTTGTTTAATCTTATCTCAGTTTATTTTATCATAACTCCTACTCTCTCAAATGCTGATATGTCCATTCTTCTCTTGCTCTCTCTCCTATCATGTCACCACCTTTCTCCTTCACGAACAAGTCACAATTTTCCTTCTTCAGTCTCTTGGCTGTCCACCCTTTTGCATATACACAGCATCTTCTAAGGGGAAAGGGGTTTTGGCCGTGGGAACTAACTATCTCTGATTCTTTACTTTGTTTTTTGTTGGGATTCTTTGGTAAAAAATTTGTCTAGACTGAAATCGGATTCTTGTAATGCTTGTTGAGGCCGCAACACCATTTTGTTGCGGCTTTTCGGCTATTTTTAACCCCACTGTGATTTCGTTCGGAATCGGTATCATTTTGCGATATTGTTTTGTTGCAGACAATATGTTCATTCAGCATCAATTTATAAAACCTTGGTTATTAGTAATACCAATATGAAAAGCAACCAAATAAATAAAAAGCAAAAGTATCAATCAATAATGCTCAATGACCTGTATTCTGGTGCTGAAGCTTGATTTGATCGATGAGTTCTTCCAAACTGCTGGATTGCCCGGTCAGCACTCCATGGAAGTTCAAGTGTTAAATGAACCCGTCTTTTCTGTTGTGCAAAGGTTAAAGAACACGAAATGAGGAAGAACATAGGACAGCAAATGACACATAGAATGCATATTAAAAGTTCAGTAAATCAGAACTTTCCAACAGACTATGTGCATAAATATACATAGACAGCAAATGATATATCAGGGTTGAAATTTCTTCCAAATCAGTTTTCCACACCTGATTTGCAGCTCGCCTATCAGCCTGCAAAGATACACCAGCTGATCCAGCTTCAGAGATAATAGCAACAAACTTTTTACCATCCATAAAGAGCTGCTTTTCATGCATGTTAACCATTTCCATAGTGACATCTTTTCTAAACAGGTACACAGAAATTAGTAACTCAGCCATTACCAAATGTTGTTCACTAATTAGGGAGGCAAACAACAACTCACGTATTACGAGCCTGATAAGTAACACCCTTTCCAGTAGAAGCCCTCACAAGCATGCCTCTCCTTCCTGTCATTTCTGCAACTTTGTCAGGGCCTCCTAGCTGCATATAAATGACAATTACAGCAGCCAGGAAAGAGTTAGCAATTTCACTAGAAAAAGAAATATTCTTAAGAGGAAAAAAGACAAAAAAAGAAGACATCCTAACAAGGACCAATGATTGAATGTTTGACAGAGAGACAAAACACCTCAAACTACAAAAGGAAGCTAAAAAAATAATCATATCCTGAATGAACTCTAGAAGTATTCCTTTCCAACCATAATGTTGCCATTGGACATGTAATTTTAGGCTCTTCCAACTTTGTCCAGTATGAGATTTAGATCCTTTCATGTTACTTATTATATAATAATGTTATGAGAGAGCAGAATATATAAATAAATTTGACAGAGCTATCTATTAGTAAAAAATATTATAACTACTTTCATACTTTTCTCTATCTTAACATTATCATATAATGAATAACACAAAAAGATCATCCAACGAGGATACAAAAAAGTGAAGGAGACTTTTCTTCAAATGTTTGGGACTGGAAAATAACATTAACTGCGCAAGGTTATGTACGTACTTAATCTTATCGAGCATTTTTAATTTATATGGAGTAATGTTAGCAAAACAATTTCTAGTACTCTTTTCAACACATTATTAAATGAAATTTACATCAGACCCCACTTCTCAAAGCATTACAGTCTTAACAGCCAGCCTACCAGTTTAGTTATCTTTTATTTTGTCTAAAATTCTCAAGTATTATAAGAGAACATGCATCATAATACAGCATAGGCATCATTATCACTCAATGAGCTGATATTTTCCAATCTTCTAATGTATGTTTATAATTGCAAATATTGGCTATAAAAATTGTTCCTCATTATTAGTTCCTGATAACAAGATTGAGAACATAATTCTGACTTCCACATAGCAGCTCCATACTTCATTTTAAAATTAACTTTAAACATTGTATTTTAACAGTTCTGTTGAGCACATATTAACAAGTGTTCTCCAAAGCAAGAATGTGAATCAAGCATATGATTACTACCTGGTCAACAATATCATCCAAAGGATTATTTGGAAGATCCAGAGCACGAATTATGTCTAATATTTTTGTCTTGCGTTCCGAGGCTGCATCATACCTGAAATAATGTATAAAAAACATTCATCAATCATCACTTCCCTACTCTTTTATTTTCATTTATCTCCCTTCTAATTTCGGTTGATAGAAGATAACGTGCCTTTTACAACCAGTTTCTTTAGAAATCAGTTATTCAACATAAAATGATAATTTTGTACCATACAAATAAGACTCCAAGAATTCAAGAGAAATGTTTAAATTCTATACCTCTTTTGAAGTTCAGCTATGTAGGCCTGTCTAGCTTGAAGATATTCATCTGTTTTCTCCTTACACAAATGGCATGACCACTCTTCAGGAACTATATCACCAATTGGTGGCATCAGGCATGTGGAATGGACTAACTTACTGCAGCAGGAACACTGTAGCAATTTTTTCCTTTCCTGCAGGGAAAAGTAAGTGATTCCTGCATCCCAAGTATCAAAACACTTCAAGAGTTTTAAAAAGTATAGCTACCTCCTCTGTAGTACAAATTTCACATATTTGAAACTCATCATCAGAGTCAGTAGATTCAATGCCAGAGTCAGCTGCACCAAACCAGAGGAATCTTAATAATGTTGTAAAATGAGAGAAACTGAGGGATATTTGGACTGAAAACTGTGTGTCAGAGAGATCCTACGGAGCTTGTTTATATAGACAGGTAGCATTGATTACCCATATTGGAGAGTATACTTACTCGCCCAGCAATAGTGTATCTTCTTTTCTGGTTAGTTAAGTCTGCTTATGTTAACCATAGTCTTTCCTTAGTTTTCTGTTAGGAACTAACTCAAGGTTAGTTGACAGTTACAGTTGGTAACTGTCTATAAACAGCTTTCTAATCTGTTGTTCGTTTGGGTTGATTTTATCAATATAATCACCTTTCCTTCTCTCTCTCTCTTCCTTTTCTCTGAATCTATTATGGTATCAGAGCAAGGTCGATCCTTGACTAATTATTCATGGCTTCTGCTTCATCTCCTCCTCCACCGCCGTCATCTCCGACTTGGTTTTCACATTCTATTTCAGTGAAACTAACGAACTCCAATTACATTCTTCAGTGTAATCAGCTTCATCCGGTCATCAAAGGTCATGGTTTGTCACACTTTCTTTTTTTTATCAGCAAAAATACTAATAAATTGGATATAAACAGCAGTACAAGAGGTACTGTACAAAATACACATCAGGACCAGGATATGCGGAAGTATGGTAGCCTAATACAAGTTAATTACCAAGAATTAAGCTACCAAACATCTGACAGTAACCCTGTTAAGTAGTTACCCTATACCTATACCATACTTCTCCCCTCATTACAAAAATGAAAAACCACCCCTGATATTGCTGGACCAGTAATGGAAAGGCAATTCAAATCCTTTTTCCAGATTTCTAAAACATGTCCAGCAAAGGAATATAGCATCCTCCATCAGTTTGTTGGCATTGAAATTCTCATTTGAGAAGACAATCCTATTCCTATGGTGCCAAATGCACCTAGTTAAGGATATCCACCAACTCAGCCAGCACTCCTTCCTAATACCCGACAGCCTGCAAGAGGAATGCTGGAGGAAATGGTGCCTTGGATTTTGCGGGAGGGGTCCCACTACCTTTATCCAAGACAGTGATTCCCACCAAAGCGGCAAGACCTTATCGCACGAAAAGAATAAGTGTGCTGCATTCTCTTCAAAATTCCTGCAAAATGGGCACATGCTGTCATTGATTTCCGCATTTCTCCAACGTAAATTGGTCTTGGTAGGCAGCCTATCCCAGATTACTCTCCAAGCAAAGAACACGGGTTTAGATGGAATTTGGAGTTCCCATAACTCATTAAATACTGTCCTGATTCTCATTTGTACATACTTCCCACTGAGTAACTCCCAGTCGGGTCCCCCCTCCAAACCCACTTGTCATGCCTGTATGGACAGATTGTGAGCCCTTCTATATCCTGCATAAACTTGGCAGCCATATTTATTTCAGCTTCGAAGAATAAACGCCTCCATTGCAATCTCCAATCCCATCCTGTGTCTGAACTCATCCCCATCTGCTGTATATACTGATTCTGCTGGTCAGATATAAGGTAGAGTCTAAGCTCATCCATTGTCACACTTTCTGGTTGCTCCGATCATTCTGCCGTGATTTGATACTGTTGCCGATGGCCATGCGGGAATTGTGTCGTAGAAGTATCTAAACTTGGAAAAAGAAGATCAGCTTCTTCTTTCTTGGCTTCAATCAACGATTTCTGATATCACTCTTCCTCATCGTGTTGGATGCAACACTTCGTGGCATCTTTGGGAAAAGCTTCATACGCACTTCCATTCTATTGCTCACACAAAGAAGAGGCAACTTCGTATGGATCTGCGCAATGTTTCTCTCGATAATCGCAAGATCACGGATTATCTTCTCCACATTCAGACGCTTACCGATTCGCTCACTTCCATTGGTGATTTTGTTTCGCAGAGTGAGCGCGTGGATATTATTCTTGAGGGACTTCCAATGGAGTATGAATCTTCGGTAACATTCATTTACAATAAATCTAAACCAATGTCGGTTGATGATGTTGAATCTTTGCTTCTTGATCACCAATCTCTCATATAGCTAAGCTCACCAAGAAGACTCTTGGCTAGGTGAATCTCACTGAGTGTAACCATAATTCCACCCCAATTCAAGTGAATCTCAGTCACAAGTCACTGATTCCTCTAATTCTGACCTGCAAGTGCATCTCACTTAAGCATCCACCAACACTTCTAACAATAATGGAGGTTACAACAACTCTAGCCATGGTGTGGTGGCCGGAATAGCTTTTACCGTGGTGGTCGTGGGGGAGGCCATGGCGATGGTGGCAGCAAGTTTGTTGATGTCCAATGTCAGGTCTGTCTTAAGTTTGGTCATGAGGCAATCTTTTGTCATCGTCGGTATGATGATAACTATGTTCCCTCGCAACCTATGGATTATACCAACTCATCCTCTAATCAAAACTCTAAACAATCTCAGACCCAAACACCTACACCAACACCCAACCAACCCAAGCAATTGTCTTCTACCACTACTCAACGTGACTCCTTTTGAGGGCCCTGATCAGATTACTATTGGCAATGGTCAAGGCCTCAATATAAATTCTTCAGGTGTCTCCTATTTTCATTCTCCTTTCAACTCTAAAGTACCTTTAACTCTCAAAATTCTGAAATTTGTCCCTTCTATCACTAAAATTCTAGCATTAGTCAGTTCTGCAAAGATAACTCAGTTTTCTTTGAATTTCATTCCAATCATTTTTTGGTCATATCCCAGGTTTCTAAAGAGGTGCTTCTTCATGGATTGGTGGGTCATGATGGACTCTACCACTTACCTGACTTGCCGTAGCCCTCAAAGCCTCACTCAGCACCTATATTGCAATCTAGTATCTCTGTAAATAGGATGCATACTACCTCCTTTGTAAATCCCACTTCTTGTTTGAATCATGTACTCCTTGTAAATGTTGCTTGTACTGATTCCTATGCCATTTGGCATTCCAGACTTGGTCATCCAAGTGCTGATGTTCTGAAACTTGTACTCATGTTGTGTAATATTTCCTCCATTAATAAAACAAGTTCAGATGCTGATTAAAGATAGGCTCCCCACTAAAGGGAATCTTTTAAGGAGAAATGTGGATATTCAAGATGCTGATTGCCCTCTATGTGGTCAAGGGCAGGAGGAAGTGGGGCATCTCTTTTTTAATTGTGAAAGGACAACAAAGCTGTGGTGGGAATCAATGGGTTGGATCAAGGCTGTCGGACTCGGACCCCTTCCAGCCTCCCCATTAAATCATTTTGCTCAATTTTGTGATGGTTTTGGGGCAGACATAAATCAGAGTAGATGGAGTGCTTGGTGGGTTGCCCTAACTAGCACTATATGGCAACACAGGAATCTTTTGATATTTCAAGAAAAACCTTTCGAACCTTATATAGTCATGGACGAGGCTTTGTACTTACTTTGGTCTTGGCTTAAATCTAAAGAGAAAGGTTTCGACATTAGTTTTAACCACTGGTCTTCCAACATATCGGAATCCTTTGGTTAAACTAAGTCGGTTTGCCTTTTATCGGGTTAGCTTGGGGTCTTTTGGAGGGCAGTACCAGAGGTGCTTGTATATCTGTTTTTCAGATTAATAATATATATATTTTGTGCCTTCCAAAAAAATAAAAAAATAAAAATAAATAAAAAAATAAAACAAGTTCAGACATTTGTTCTCATTGTTGTGTTGGTAAATCTCACAGACTCCCTTCCTCCCCTTCTAGGTCTGTTTATTCTAAACCTTTTGAGTTGGTATATACTGATCTTTGGGGCCCAGCACCCTTTAGTTCTCATTCTGACTTCAAATATTATGTTACTTTTGTTGATGCCACTCTAGATTTACCTGGTTATATCTGCTTAAAAGCAAGTCAGACCCCTTAACAGTTTTCAAACAGTTTCACACTATGGTTCAAACTCAGTTCAGTTTACCAATTAAGGCTGTTCAGTCTGACTGAGAAAGTGAATACAGACCTTTTACCAAATTTCTTGCTGATCTTGGTGTCATTCACAGACTCATTTGTCCACATACCCATCACCAGAATGGGGTTGTGGAAAGCAAGCACAGACATATAGTTGAAATGGCTCTAACTATACTGTCTCAAGCTAGCTTACCTATGGAGTATTGGGATCATGCTGTTACCTCCAGTGTGTACTTAATTAACAGGCTCCCTTCTTCTGCTATTCAGAATGCTGTTCCTTATCAGAAACTGTTTGCTAAACTTCTTGACTACAAGTTTCTGAAGGTCTTTGGCAGTGCTTGTTTCCCTTTACTCAGACCATACAATCAGCACAAGTTTCAGCCTAGATCTGAGGAATGTGTTTTACTAGGCCACTCTTTATCACACAAAGGCTACAAGTGTCTCTTTGTTGCTGGAAGGATTTACGTCTCCAAAACTAAAACATGTCTATGGTTAATTAATTGGCGTGCTTGAGGACTAGTCGCAGCCATACCCAACCGAAAAAGTATGTTATCCAAGCGCATTTCAAGTAGTTGTAATAAAACCTGACCAGTTGATCCTTTAGCTTTTCCAGCAATACGAACGTATTTAAGCAATTGTCGTTCTGTAAGACCATAATGAAAACGCAATTTTTGGGATGTGGTCTTCAATGAAGCCATGTTTCCTTATCCTCAATTCTTTGCTGAACCTGCAGGTACTTCATCTTTCACACCTCAGCCTAACATTCTGGCTGTTCTGCCTCAAACTCCCACTCCTGCAGTGACTATGGCTCCTCCCCCACTCACAGCAGACACTACAAGTGAGGCTCCATCCTCTTCCACTAGTCCCATCACAGCAGCAGATGTTCATACTGGTTCCCCTTCTCCAGTGGTAGACTCTCCTGAAATACCAGCTCCAGAACCTGCAGTTTCTACTTCTGTGCAACCCTCTGCAGTTCTGATCAGGCCTGATAATACTCATTCCATGTGCACAAGAGTTAAAGCTGGCATTGTCAAACCCCAAATTCAGCCTACACTCCTCCTTATGCTGAAACCAAACCAACAAAGTCAGCCCTGGCTAATCCTATCTGGCACACAGCTATGAAAGCAGAATACGATGCACTTCTAAATAATCAGACTATGACTCTTGGTTGATTTACCTCCCTCCAGGTCTCCCATTAGTTGCAAATGGGTTTTCAGGGACAAAGAAAACCCTGATGGTACAGTTAGTAAATGTAAAGCCAGGCTTGTTGCCAAAGGCTTTCATCAAAGACTTTGGTATGCTTACAATAAGACCTTCTCACCTGTAATCAAGCCTGTTACTGTCAGAATTCTTCTGACTCTTGCCATTACTCATAAGTGGAAACTCCAGCAGCTTGATGTGAATAATGTCATCCTCAATGGCATCCTTCAGGAGGAAGTCTTCATGACTCAACCACCTGGCTTTGAAACTTCCAACAAGCAGCTTGTTTGCAAGCTTAACAAAGCTATTTATGGCCTCAAGCAGACCCCAAGATCATGGTTTGATAAACTCAGAACCACACTTCTCAACAACAAGTTCAAATCCAGCAAGTGTGACCCCTCATTGTTTGTTTACTCCAAATCTACTACTGTAATCTACATGCTGGTCTATGTAGATGATATTATAGTGACAGGGAATAATTCAACCTTTATCAAGTCTCTGGTTTCCAAACTCAATTCTGAGTTCTCTCTCAAAGATTTGGGTGACATTGACTACTTTCTAGGCATTGAGGTCAGTTCTCAGCCTGTTGGTTCCACTATTCTCACTCAGTCAAACTATATTTGAGACTTATTGGCTAAGACTACTAAAGATGAAGCCAATCCTATTTCATCTCCCATGGTTGGTTGCTGTAAATTAACAAAAACAGGACATGAATCCTTCGCTGATCCTTCCCTCTACAGATCAGCTGTTGGAGCCTAGCAATATGCAACTATCACAAGGCCAAAAGTTAGTTTCACAGTTAACAAAGTCTGCCACTTCATGAGTAAACCCACTGAACAGCACTGGATGGCAATCAAAATAATACTTAGATATCTGAAAGCCTCTCTCAACTTTAGTTTGCATATGCAACCTAATTTCTCATTATCACATTACTCTGTCCATGCCTATTGTGATGCTGACCGGGCTTCTGATCCGGATGACAGAAGGTCAACCTCTGGTGCTGCCATTTTTCTTGGTCCTTATTTGGTATCTTGGTGGTCTAAAAAGCAATCAGTGGTGGCCAGGTCCAGTACCAAGGCAGAGTATAGGAGTTTAGCTCTTGCTACAGCTGAGGTGTCTTGTATTCAGTCTCTTTTGGTTGAGCTCAAGCTTCCTCATGCTCCTCCTGCTATCTTCTGTGACAACCACAAAGCCCTTGACTTTCCTTCTCTGCTTTGCCCCATCGTTACACTCACCCTTCGCAACCCAGCCCATCGCTAAAGCTCAGCCTCGTCTTTCGATTTGACCTATTTCCCTCTTTCTCTATTTAGGATAGAAAGCATAAGGTCGCAAGTGCTCAGCACTGTCTCCTTAGCACATAATCCTGTTCTGCACTCCAGAACCAAGCACATCAAGCTTGATTTGTTTTTTGTTCAAGTGAAGGCTATTGGCAAGCATCTTTGAGTTGTTCATGTTCCTGCTGCTGATCAGAGGGCAGACATCCCTACAGATCCAAGCTCTAACCCCTGCTACCTTTGCTACTTACAGATCTAAGCTCAGAGTAGTTGAGAAGAATTCTACCAACCACTGCTGAGCTTGCAAGGGGGTATAGGAGAGTATACTTATTCGACCAGCAATACTGTATCTTCTTTTCTGTTTTGTTAAGTCTGGTTATGTTAACCATAGTCTTTACTTAGTTAGTTTCTGTTAGAAACTAACTCAAGGTTAGTTGACAGTTACAGTTGGGCAACTGTCTATATAAACAGCTTTCTAATCTGTTGTTCCTTTGGGTTGACTTTATCAATATAATCACCTTTCCTTCTCTCTCTTTCTTCCTTTTCTCTGAATCTATTAACCCATAATTAGAGGATATTCAGTTTCCCTTGAATCAGATACCATATCCAACCACATCACTATACATTAAATTCCTGATTCTCAACAAATGTAAACAAGCAACCCAGCCAGTTTCAAATGTGTTCCAAAACCATCAAATTTCACACATTAGATTTTTAAAAAAGATATCATGAGAATTAAGAAATTATATTTAGTTAATCACAATGTTTCCTTTAAGGAGGACAAGCCCGAGTAAGGAAACAGGCTCCATACCCAATGAAGTGAACCAAATGAATAAAAACATTACAAGCAACAACAACAACAACTAAGTCTTATCCCACTAGGTGAGGTCGGCTAAAAACAAATAACATAGATGAAATAATCACATGTCAATGGCACTGACTCAATACAGAGCAAGAAAAAAAAATAAAACATGGTTACATGATACAGTGGTCAATGCACTTCTAGGCAGCAAAAAATATCATGTGAATTCAAACTAATCAACTACTGCCTGCTAACAACTTGTCACAGAAATCATGTTTAATGCAATCCAAGTTTCAACCAGTAATTAGAAAATAGGGACTGGTATATAATTAAACCTATTGCAAATTTTTCAGTTTCTCAAACATTCTCCTACAAGAAGTCAATTTTGCCTCAGTTAAGCCAATTTCAAATTCTAAGAGCCTCTCTTGGTTTAAGGATATGTTTTCTGTTTTTAATAACAATTGACATGTTATTTTCACTTTGTTTCCTGTTTTCAAATATTACAGAAAATGAAGAATATTGTTTTCACCATTTCCTATACCAATATTTGATAACAGGATATCAAGTGAAAATGAGATAGCACTTTTATAAGTATTGATGAAACTTGAAAACATTTTTTCAAAGAAATCAAGCCCTAAAACTCCTTCTAAGTTCAAAGCTTTTGTTGTGACAACTTTACTCAGAAGTATTAGACTAATTTTTTAAGGAAAGGTGACCTCACAGGACTATTCATGGATATGTCTGTCACTTCTACATTTAAGTCAGAAACTGTGCCTCATTTATTTTAACACTGCCCAGTTGTGTGACCGCTTTGGAATAAACTGATGAGCATGGGGTATATCCTAGTAGGTTGGATCAGTTTCTACACATTTGTTTCAAGGGTTTGGTATGAAGGAAAACAAATCTTGTGGCAATGATCTGTTTATTGAATTTTGAGGGTTTTGGGGTTAGAAAGGAATACCTGCATCTTCAATGGCATTTCTGCCGATTAGAATTTTCATGGTGGTACTTAGAATATGCTTTTATTATGAATAATTCCCTATCCTGTAGTTTTCCCTTTGTAAACTCTTATTGAAAATGAACAATAAACTCTTATAACATTTTTTTCTGAATAGAATAAGTCAATTAATTGGTGGTTTTGAGAGAAAATAGAAGAGATGAGAATTTTACACCGAATGAATGAACATAACCCCCCCCCCCCCAAAAAAAAAAAAAAAAGATCACGAGCAGCTGCATTGGTGGTTTTGAGAGAAAATTGGGCATGACCTATTGAGGGAAAGATGACACAAACACACCTATGGTGGTTTGGTCATGTAAAAGAGTAGACCAACAGTTTGCAGTAAGAAAAGTGGACCAACTGGAAGATAGTCTGGTTAAAAGAAAAAAAAGTACCAAAGAGAGAGAGATCATCTAAATGGATTTTCTAATGCAATTGAAGTCTCCTAAAATACACCATAGGCCCCCATTGTTGGCAGCTCTAAGTTGCTTGATTTCATCCCATAGAATTCTTTTGGAAGCTATGTCACAAGGTGAGTAAATGTTAATTATAGTAACTTTTCCTTCAACATTGCCATGGTTATCTCAAGGGTATTATCTCTCGGCGATGGCAAATATGGTGGACTGCCTTAACTTGGTGCATCTGGTTTCATCAAAACAGAATTATATTTGCAAATGAAAGGTTTAATGATCAAAAGCTGTGATGGAGGATGCTATTTTCTTCTGCTGGAGTTGGCTCAAAAATTTGGAAAAAGGATTTGATATTCCATTTCACTCATGGGCAAGCAACATTTTTTTTTATCAGCAAAAATAATAATATATTGATAGAAAAGAAGTACCAGAGGTACTAAATACATAGATTAGGTCCATACTCATGGTTCCAAAATAATGCTCATGGGCAAACAACATAAGAGTTGGGTTTTGTAAACAAGGGGGGATTGTCCTATAGGTTTTTGATGGAAGGATGTCTTTACTAATTCTCACCTATGGAGAGTTAATTCTTGCAATAAAGCTTGAATTAGGTATCCATAGGTTTTCAAATAGTATGGACACAATGTACATATATGAGTACCACTTGTACTATTCCCTTTATATTAATATAAATTAGTTTTGCTTATCAAAAAAAAAAATCTAAATGCATTTTCTGAATATTTGACTTCCGAAATAGAAAAAATAGTTCATTTGTTCAGTTTAGCTGACCCAACATAGAGGGCTACGGTCTTGGATATTGGTAATAGGAAAAATGCCTGAATACCATACACAGCAGAAGTACAATAGGAACAAGGATAAGTGCATAGGATTCCTCAAAATCTGTTTCGAAAAGACTCACTCTCAGAGTCTTCATCACTTTCAGCATCACTAGGAGGCTGCCACTTGGCTACTTTTCTGACCCTTCCTTTTACTGAAACACCGGGAGTTGCAGAATGCCTCTTCCGTTGGAGTTCTTTTACCCCATCCTCTCCTACAGCAGAAGAGTGACTAAATGCACAACGAAAATAAACGAAAATCATTAAGCAAAACAAGTCTGAAACCTGGGAGAAGTTCAGGTTTTTCTGGTAACGGGTAATTTTCTTCCACAAATTTAAGCAGCAATTCTCGAGGTCCAGAAACAAAGTCATCAAGTTCAGAACCCTATCCAAAAAATGAAAGCAAGTGAGAAACTGAACTGCAGAAAACAAAATTGCTTTATGTGGAAATGAATGCAGAATTCAAATACACACATATTTTGTTACAGCTTCCTCTGTCCTAGCTTCTCCAGTACTCTGAAGACCAATGACTACAGATTTTTCTTCAACTAATGCTTGCTTCGCTAGTCTCACAGCAGCAGGGACTTTAGCAGACATACATATGTGTCTAAAGAAACGCTAGAGATTCCAAGGAGCATTAACAAACAAAAGAGTCAATGAATATTATTAGTCCAAAGACTGGCAGACAAGAGAATCAAAATACAGATGGTATATTTAGGTATCATATAAACTTCATTACTTGGTGGCTGGCCCAGTATAATCGCCATAGTTGACTAGAATTTGGTTTGTCATTTAGGAAGGCACTGGCTGACAGCAATTCTACACGTAATTCAGCCCAAAATTCTGCTGCCTTTTTATACATGTCCTAAGTTTGATATGAACAATAAGATCATCAGATGAAAATATTGAATTTAAAGGATAAATTAATTCAACAACAGATGATATAGATAACTAGACATGTTATAATTATATGAAAAGAATGTCGAACAATCTGCATCCAGAAAGCAATATACAAAAGAGAAAGAGAAAGTACATTCCTAATTTCACATACTTGAATACCTATCATATATGAGAAATATACATGCATGCATGACAGTGTATAATGTTGGCATTTGTTTATTAGAGTATTCTTACTCCACTAAGTAAAGAGTGTTGTCTTTTACCTAGTGTTAGTTGTTAACTGACAGCTGTCAGTTAGGTTGTCAGATTTCTGTTATGAGTCAGTTGGTTAACTGATTACAGTTAGGCTTTCTGTTATTCTGTTAGGTTTCTGCCAGTCTCTCTATATAGAGCTAACACAGAACCTTGTAACTTGGCTTTATAATATTCTGATCAATGAAATCAGTTTCACATTTTCTCTCTATTTTTATCATTGTTGATACAAATAAATATGATATTGACAAGCAAAACCCTAATGAAAACACAAGCAAATTGTCAGAAAAAGAAAAGGCCAATTATTTTATGCTATGCCACAAAACTAACAAACAAAAATGGTTGATGGAATTCTCTCTCTATTAGCTTATACTCTACTGATTATTATTTTCAGATGCCAGTCGATATTTTACCAGATAATTTTCATTATCTCTTCAGTGAAGAAGTTACAGTTTCAATAAATAATAGCACAAGTAAGCAACTGTGTTTCATACCATCATTTTATCCTCTAATGGTGCTTCGATAACTTCAAACTCTGCACCCTCATAGCTAAGTGTCCGGCATAAATACATACCCCTGCAATAAGATAAATGAAGCAAATCTTTCGTAAGCATGTTCATTAAGTACGAGGGCTGGTGTGTACATGAAAATATTAAAACCTTGCTTTCATGTCCATGGCAACTAGTTCAAGAGCTCCAACACCCCCTCTGTCAAGAGCTCCTGGATGTATAAATTTGAATAGTTAATTTCAGACTTAGGAGATGGGGTCATCATGGCCAACAAACACATGTAGGAAGCAAGGATATAAGAAATTCTTGAGCATTTTTTTATGTAGCAGCTATAAAATATTATATTATTCATAAACAATTGTAAAATACTAGTTATCTATCATAAATGATTGTCAATCATAAAATATTATGCAAAAATGTTAGTAAAGTAATAATAATATAGGTAAAAAATGATTATCAAACAAAGAGCAGTATGTAAATGAAAATAAATACATCATCAGTTAGACAAATATGATATAATATGCCTCCAAAATGTTGCAACAATGGGCATTTGAAAGGGAAAAAATAGTGAACCAATAGATTTATCAAAAAAATTATTTATGAATGAAACAAATAGAAAAGCAAGTTTAAAGAGAGGGAGTGAGAGAGAAAGATGATCACTCGTTAAATTATATTTCCTTAAAAACAATGGGAAAAGGATGGATAAGAAACTACCTAGAAATTCCCGGAAATCAGTGAATGAAGTCCCATCTCCCCAAAGACCAAGTCGAACCATATAACCCATATTACGAGGTTCAGATGCTCCAGTTGCTGAGCAATAAACAACACGAGCTTCAGGTAGTCGATCCTGTGAAATTAGACTGCAATAACTCAGAAACCACATTTGTACCCACAATTTCAATGCTAAATATTGCAAAGTAATAATTTGACTTCAACATACACATTAATGAAAAATTGTGCATAAAGTAGGAGACACATACATAAGAGGGAGGGAGGGCATAAGGAGACAAAAACTTTTTGCAAAATAGGCACAAAAAAAAAATTAGTGGATAACTGTAAGTCATTCTTGTTTCAAAACATAAAAAATAAAAAAATAACTCAGCAAAAAAAGAACTATTTATTTCCTATTAGTACTCATCTTGCATGAGGGGGGAATGGATTGTTTGAGATAGTAAGATATTAAAACTTTTGTTATGAGACCAAAATTGCATCCAAAATTTTCAATTTTAACAACTATAAAAAGACCACTCTGTGATGCCTGCCAGATCATCCACTAAAAACCAATATGCTTTTGATGTTGTAAAAAACTCAGTAGCTAATTGTCTATTTACGATCGTATTAAATAATAAATAATCAACTTAGTGAAGTTATCTAATAATGCATATTTCAAGAATCAAGATTAGATGTGCTTTTGAATCCCTTCATGAATCCACCAAAGAAACTGCTGTGCAGAAAATCAGACCTATTTATAGCACATAGACACAATGAAAACTTAAGATACACTAATGCCAAATATACTAAACAAATAAGCAGATTTCCACAATCACTTGCACTCGTTTCCTATACAAAATCTACAAATGTGAATGAACAGTGAATGTTTGAGCAAACCAAGACATGCAGAGTTCTTATCAATGAAATGCAGTAATCTATACTGCAGTATTGCCTTTCGACCATAGATACCACAAATCGCAAATGTCTAACAACAACAATCATTCGTTAACCAACTAGCTAGGATCAGAACCAGTATTACAAAGACTATTGTAAAGTTTTGTATGTGGTACATGTTCAGGTACACAGCATGGGACTTTTTGTAATAGATGGTACCAAGGAATAGACTAAGTCAACTAATTTTTTTTTTTATCAGCAAAAGTAATATATATATTAATGAGTACCAGAGGTACTGTAAGTACATATAGCAGACCAGAATTGGTTACACAGCAAGTGAGGATTGCACCAGACCATGTTCTGGATACAAAGCTAAGATTACTACATATAGTTACACTAGTATGCTATCCTACTGTATTAGAAATCCGGCCCTAATATTGGATGACCAATGATTGTAGTGGATGTCAAAACCCTTCTCCAGATTTGTGAGCCATGTCCATAACACAAAGATTGCATCATCTAGCATTTGATTAGCATCAAAAGAACCATTAGAAAAGATAATGTTATTTCTTTGCTTCCAAATGGACCATGTCAAAGCTACCCACCACCATCTCCATCTAATAGCCCTCATTCCCTCCGGCCCTCAGCTAATAAATTAGTTAGGATTGGAATTTGCTAGAACTGAGTCAATATTCATAAACTTCAAAGCATACTACCACCAAGCAAAAAAACCTTCATATTATCTAATTGCCCAAAACTGAAGTTTCTGTATGGCCTAGATCCAATTATAGTCAATGGAAGTTTATTTCACAGGGATATGTTTCTTTAACACCACTGGTTTTGAACTATTTTTATTGAAAAAATAAATTTTAGAATTTTTGCCTCTGGACTTTCTACAAGTTGCATCTACTAGGCATATTAAATCAGACCACTGTTATCTTTATTTCAGCTTAGATATCACTTATCTTATAGAATGTTCATTTAGATTCACCATATTAAAAATATTCCAAAAAATACTACATATAAAAATAAATGGGGATTAGAAGTAGAACCAAACGTATATTTAAAATACAATAGAAATATATCTTTCCAATGAATGAAGACCCACTTCAACGTAAATTCACTAAGAAAACAACATAAAAAATATAGAAACTTGTGGTCATCATTTCAAAAAATTGGAATGAAGAACAAACCTGGATATCAACCACTGCTTCTCCAGTTCGTGTCGGCTGACTACCAGATTCAGGGACCAAATTTTTTGCTTTGTGACACTGCAATGAACCATTTAAACATTAGTAACAAAAAGGTGAATAATTTAAAAATTGAATCCAAGAAGCACCTGAAATAACAATTAAAGACTCAAAATAAACATTGGAAACAGTAAAAAAGATAAGCTGAGATGAGAGAGAGAGAGAGAGTCAGAGAGAGAGAGGGGGCGGGGGGGGGGGGGTGGGTGAGAGTAAGAGATAGGAGAGAAAGAGAGAGACCAAGAGTGGATTCCCAATGGACACCAACTAGGAACAAGGATGGGCACCAGCAACAATACAACCGAACAAACTGGAGGGATCAAAACGACATATCCTCCTTCTATTTCACACGATTCTCAGACGAGATCAGCGAGAAGGAACTGTGGTATCAATTCAGAAAATGGGGAGATGTGAGGGAGATATTCATCTCCAAACATAGAAATAAGAATGGGAGAAGATACGGTTTTGCAAGATTCAAGGGTGTTAACGACGTGCACACACTAGAAAGGCAGTTGGACAGCATTGTCATCGGAAGAATGAAGCTATTTGTCAACATTCCAAAATATGAGAGACAGAGGGGTGGAAGAACAAGTTCAGAGGCCAAAGAGAAGGGACAAATGCAGCAGAAGGACCACGCAGTACCACACCCTGGTCATCGCGGAGAAAGAACAACCCACGTATCGTATGCAGAGGTGGTCGCGAGGAAAGGAAAGATGAAGACACCACAAGGTGACGAAGGTGGACTAACCTCAATGCACCTCGAGGTCTCGTCGGAAATGAAGAAAAGGCTCGGTGATGCTTGGGTAGGGAGACTGACAAATCCGGCGAAGTTCGAAAATGTAGAAGATGAATTTAGATAGGAGTGCGGAGTGGATATCTCCTCCAAATACATGGGGGATGACATGGTATTGTTGCTCGGGCTAAATGATGCAAAAGCAAAACAACTAATCCAAGAAGAAAGTCACGGTATGCCCCCCCTGTTTTACTCGTTGCAGAAGTGGAACCTGAGCCTGCGCCCGGATTATACGCTGACATGGGTCCAATGTTGGGGGATCCCGATCCTAGCATGGGATTCAACAAAGATCAGACAGATAGTCAGTATCATGGGAGAGATGGTGGAGGTTGACGATGAAGTCGATGAATGCAGGAAATTGGATAGAGCACGGGTGCTCATAAAAACACCCTGGAAGCCCGCCATTCAACACACCGTAGCTGTTCACATAGATTCAGAAGTGTATCATGTTCGTATCTTGGAGGGATGCGGAAATAACTCAGCAATGTGCCAGTGTCGAAGAAGCAGAGGTACAGGCTCGTCGGAGGAGGAAATCGACTCCGATGGAAGCTTTATGGCTTCCCCGACATCGGTGAGGACAATGATGATGGAAATGGAAGATGGTGCGTCGCAGTTGGGAGCGCAACCAAACAAGGAGGATCCACGGCAGAAAGAATGGAGAGGAGCAGGCAACAGCGCCGAAGACCAGTCCTCGCAGTTACCCAGCGGTCCACCTGAAGGAAGCTCCATGGGCCTCCCGACATCGGGGCGGATTATCGCACCGGAAATGGAAGATGATGCATGGCAGCTGAGAACACAGCCAAACATCATGGTGCCGCGGCGGAAACAGGGCAAAGGAGAAGGAGATGGCGTCGACGACCAGCCCTCGCGGTTACCCAGCGGTCAAACTGAAACACAGCGACCACTGGGTAATGGTAAATCCCCGCGGACAAAGGCACAACAACAGAAATCAAATGAGGGGCAAACCAAATCAGGAAAGGGTGAAGAACGGACGGCGGGAGGACCAAGGCGCAGTGCATGCACCATGTTCGATGAAGAAAAAAGTGAGGATGGAAGGGGAAAGTCTGCGGGCAGGGATAATGGCACAGCAAGAAAAGAAAAGAGCTTTAAAGGTGAAAGTAGCTTGGTGGACAATAGAGGCTACGTGGCAGGAAATTTTAGAAGGGAGGAAAAAGGGGTAAAAGGTAGAGACGGGGAGGAGTTGGATAGCTCAACTGAAATGGGCTTTACTACCTACACCCCTATTAAAACCCAATCAGTCAAGGAGTGTAGCCCACAGAATAAAAAGACAGATTCAGCTATCTCCTGGAAAGTGTATTCCCGAACCAGGAGGTATAAAAAGCAAGTGCAGGATGGAAATGCCAACTATGAAGCCCAAACCAATGGCTTAGTAATACACACAACACCAACGCAGCAGCAACAAAATAAAGAAAGTACACAGCAGCAGCAAATAATGGCCACAGACAAGGGTTGAACGCCACTGCAGCCCAATAATGATCTCGGAGGAGTAACATCACCTCAGGATGAAGGGGGGATACAGGATTAGAAGAAAGCAAATTGCAAGATGCAATAGAGTTGTGGGAATTAGCAACAAAGTTGGGGGTAAGTGGAGTGGAAGACCAAGGGAAGTTGGTTGAAAAAATTATGACAATGGAAGAGAGAGATAGGAAAGAAGCAGAAAGGTTGGGGATTAGGAGGCATAATTTATGAATATTATCACTTACAATGTAAGAGGGTTAGGGAGGGGGGTGAAATGGTCAACAATAAGGAGACTGATTAAAAAAGAAAGTGTAGATATGATGTGCATTCAGGAAACTAAGAAGGAGTCAATAGAGAAATCAATGTGTCAGGCATTGTGGGGGGATGCTGATGTGGCTTGGGAAATGCAGCCGGCAAATAATACAACAGCAGGGGGAATATTATGTATGTGGAGTGAAAAAATATTCAAACTGGAAAGGAAAGTTATTGACAATGGGTTCATTTTATTGACAGGCCAGTGGGTTAAAGAGGCACAGCAGGTTCACATAATGTCCGTATATTCACCATGTGATACTCACAACAAAAGAACATTATGGGAAGCCATCAGACAGCTGAAATCATCAAACCAAGGGGGCTTATGGTGCATCTCAGGGGATTTCAACAACATCAGAGACCAATCAAAGAGAGCGGGAGTATGCCAAAGGGGGGTAGAGGAGAGCAGTATAAAAGAGTTCAACAAATGGATTGAAGACATGGAGAAAGAGGAGGCACCTTGGGTGGGTAGAAAGTTCACGTGGTTCAGACCCAATGGAGAGGCAAGGAGTAAGTTAGACAGATTTATGGTATCCCCAAAGTGGCTTGCTAAATGGCTCGGATGCACACAGCATCCATTGGACAGCAACTTCTCTGATCATTGCTCGGTTCTGCTTAGATCCAAGTGTATTGATTGGGGTCCAAAGCCGTTCAGAATCCTTGACTGCTGGCTATTGGATAAATCATTCAAGTCAATTGTGAAGGAGTGCTGGACAGCCAATCATCAGAGGGGTTGGGGAGGATATGTACTTAAAGAAAAAATAAAGAAATTGAAAGAAAGGTTGAAGATATGGAACAGAGAGCAGTATGGTGATACTTTTCAGAAATATAAGAAGATTGAGAAGGAGTTAAACAACCTGGAAGTGAGCACAAGTGATAGACTACTTTCCCTTCAAGAGGTGATTACCAGGAAACAGCTCCAAGAAGATCTGTGGGTAGCTGCACAAACCCACGAATCTTTGCTAAGGCAAAAGGCGAGATCTA
This sequence comes from Glycine max, assembly GCF_000004515.6. NCBI lineage: Eukaryota > Viridiplantae > Streptophyta > Magnoliopsida > Fabales > Fabaceae > Glycine > Glycine max. The sequence goes on from NC_038244.2 coordinate 19,526,450, forward strand.
GATGGGTTAAAGAAGGCGATTGCAATTCCCGATATTTTCATTTGCTGGTTAATGCAAGCCGTAGAAGTAACTCTTTGAACGGAGTGTGAATTGATGGAGCATGGACTGAAGATCCAGCAAGAGTAAAAGAGGAAGCTAGATCATTTTTTTTCCACCGGTTCCAAGAAACTGACCAAAACAGACCCCGCTTAGATGGTATTCGCTTCCAGACCATAGGTCATCACCAAAATGACATGCTATCGGGGAGATTTCAGGAAGAAGAGATAAAGGACGCAGTTTGGGGGTGTGGGAGTGACAAAAGCCCAGGCCCAGATGGAATTAATTTCAAATTTATAAAGCAATTCTGGCATATAATTAAGCCTGATGTCCTGCAGTTCCTGGATGAATTCTATGTCAATGGAAATTTTCCCTCCTGGATGAATTCTATGTCAATGGAATTTTTCCAAGAGGATGTAATGCCTCTTTCATAGTTCTAATCCCAAAGGTGAAGAATCCACAAGCTCTGGGCGAATACAGACCTGTATCACTCATTGGATGTATGTACAAGATAGTGGCCAAAATTCTAGCCAATAGATTGAAGAAGATCATGCCATGTATAATAGATGAAAGACAATCAGCATTCATAGAGGGCAGACAATTGTTACAAAGTGCATTGATAGCAAATGAAGTGGTTGACGAGGCTAACAGAACTCAAAGACCTTGCATTGTCTTCAAAGTGGACTATAAGAAGGCATATGATTCTGTCTCCTGGGACTTCTTATTTTATATGCTCAGAAGGTTGGGGTTTTGCTTCAAATGGATAAAGTGGATAGAGGGGTGCTTGAAATCTGCATCTATTTCACTATTGGTAAATGGTAGCCCCTTGTCTGAGTTCATTCCACAAAGAAGGCTTAGGCAAGGGGATCCGTTAGCACCCTTTCTCTTTAATATTGTGCTGAGGCGTTGAATGGGTTGATGAGAGAGGCTGAGAAACAAAACTTATTCAGGGGATTCCGAGTGGGCTCAAATAATGTGGATATTAGCATCCTCCAATATGCGGATGACACCATTTTTTTTGGAGAGGATTCGATGGAGAATGTTAAGGCTATCAAGGCAATTCTGCAGACTTTTGAGATGGTTTCTAGCCTTAAAATTAACTTTGCAAAAAGTTGTTTTGGTGCATTTGGAATGTCAGATAGGTGGAAGAGGGAAGCAGCCAGTTGTTTGAATTGTAGCTTGTTGTCCATCCCGTTTGTTTACCTAGGCATACCTATAGGGGCAAACCCTAGACGGTGCCACATGTGGAATCCTATTCTTGAAAAGTGTGAGAGAGCTCTAAATAAAGACACCTTTCATTTGGGGGGAGAGTGACTCTTATTCAGTCCGTCTTAACTTCGTTGCCTATTTACTTTTTATCTTTTTTCAGGATTCCTAAGAAAGTGGTGGAGAAGCTAGTGTCTATACAAAGAAGATTCCTATGGGGAGGTGGCATAGATCAAAACAAGATTGCTTGGGTCAAATGAGAGACAGCATGCCTCCCTAAAGAGAAAGGGGGATTGGGAATCAAGGACATCAATACCTTCAACATCGCCCTGCTAGGCAAATGGAGGTGGAATCTATTTCAGCATGAAGGACAATTGTGGGCTAGGGTTCTGGAGTCTAAATATGGAGGTTGGAGGGGATTGGACGAAGCACATCGAGACAATCATGAGTCAATTTGGTGGAGGGATCTAAAGATGGTCGTTCAAAACTCACAACAGGGGATGGAGCTGAGTAATAGCATAGAGTGGAGGCTTGGCTGTGGAGATAGAATCAAATTTTGCGAGGATAAGTAGGTAGATGGAGAGGAATCATTGGCAGCAAAATATCCCAGATTGTACCTAATATCGTGCCAACAAAACCATATTATCCAGCAGATGGGAGGATTTAGGGAAGAAGAGTGGGAGTGAAACTTTTTGTGGAGGAGGCCATTGTTTGACAATGAGATACCAATGGCTATAAATTTCTTACAACATGTTGAAAGTAAGGCTATCCAGATACATCAATAAGATGAACCAGAGTAGGAGAGAGATGAGAGAGAAAGATAGAGAGAGAGAGAGACAGACAGAGATAGAGAGAGGGCAGGACAACGAGGGAGAGTGAGTGAGAGAGTAAGGGAGAACGGGAGAGAGAGAGCGACAGAGAATCGAGCGGAGACACGGAGGGAGAGGGGTCGCACTGCAGTCAGAGATACACCGAGAGCAAGGCGTAGAAAGGAACACTCCGATGGAAGGAACGCGTCCAGAAGAGGGAGATACTCTTTCGAAGCAAACACAATCTATGAAGAAGATCGAGAACATAGCGACACTCGGTCTAATCAACAGCAGGGCGCATGGATACAAGTGAGGGGTAGGAGAAAGAATGAGAAGAAGACCCTGCCAGAGTTTGGAAGGGAAGTGGATGGACATTATGCTTGTGGTCGGAATATCAGTCGTGGAAGGGGATCAACTCTTACCTGGAGGGACAGACCAGACGTAACCTCCTTCTATTTTTCCCATTTCCCTTATTTTGTTCAAGAAAAACAACTCTGGAGGATTTTCCAGGAGTGGGGAAAAGTATGGGAGGTTTTTATACCCACGAAGAGGAACAAACAAGGCCATAGATATGGTTTTGTACATTTCAAAGGGGTGGAGAATGAGGATAGGTTGGAGAGAAAGCTTGATAATAATATATACATAAATGACATGAAGATGTTCGTCAATAAACCAAAATTTCAGAGAGGAGGATATAAGGCAGATAATACTCAAACAGGGACCATAAGCAGAACAGGAGGTCAAATCATGGAGGACGAACCTTTTCACCAACCGAAACATCACCACACCCTGCCGTCTAAGACTAAGACTTATGCGGAAGTGGTGAAGCAACATAACTTGCAGGAAGGAAAAGGGGTACAGGGGATTACGTCGGGGGAAGCAATAACAGACGATAAAATAGAGCCTATAGTCATCCAAACAGAGAAGTCGAAGACAAAATGGCTTGATAAGGTGTGGGTGGGTCATCTAAAAAACGAAGGTATGTTTGACAGAGTGGAAGAGGAGCTACAGGAGATGCAGGGACTGGGTGGAACGAAGGTGAAATCGGCATATTGGGGAGAGGATATGGTCATTCTTCATGACTTAGACGAGGTAACAGTTAACATCATCAATCAAAGAGAACTTGTTACAGGCGCGACTCCTTTCTCCTCCATTCAGAAGTGGACGCCGATGATGGTGCCGTCGTATCGCTTAACATGGCTTCTCATTTGGGGAGTTCCGTTGCAAGCGTGGGATGCAGAATATATAGCAGATATCGTGGCGACCTGTGGTGAGCTGGTGGAGTTAGACCCGGCAACGGAAGACAAGTCGAGGATGAATATCGCTCGAGTTCTGATTCGCACGAAGGGGAAACCACTTATTGCTCAAAAGCTCAGCGTCATAGTGGATGGTTGTAGACATTCGTTGGAGGTGAGAGAGGATACGGTTTCCGGGTGGGGAAGAAAGAGGAGGTTGAAACCAAACGAGGGACTCTTTTCGTCACCTTTCTCCACCGACATGGAGGATGAAGATGATGAGCCAAACACCTATGACCATCGATGGATATCGCCCGACGGCCTCACGGTTAGCAACGTCGGCGCGTCTCCTACCCAAAGGCCGTCGTTTGGTAAGAGAATCCACCGTCGGGGCCGCCGGGATTCAGGTTCCTGTTCGCGGCGAAGGAACGATGTCCGTGGTAGCACGGCTGACGTGTCACCACGTCGTTCGAGCACGCCTCCACGCGTCACGAAGGTCCTGAACCAAGCCAGGTTGGACCAGACCGAGGGCAACGGTCCTCTCCCTACGGGCATGCACGATTTTGGAAGGTCTGATCCTAGGTTTCCCTGCCCAACCCAATCTCAGATACTGTTGTGGAAACTGCAGCTGCAGGGCCTCTGTTGAATATCTCTCGGTCAATGGATGCTTTTGACAAAACGAATGACCAAGGGGCCCTGGAAGAATATCCTTCGGTCAATGGATCTGAGGGATCTCCAGTGGTCAATCAGAATTCAAATTTATTGGGTCCGGCTGATAGAGACTTTGCAATGTTTTCCCACGGTGTGAAGGAGGATGAAGTAAATAGGAAGGTGGGCTTGGAAAATAAAGGCCCAGTTACAGAAGAGGGCAAGTCCATCTCTTCTCTTAAAGTGTATAGCAGAAGAAAGACTGGGCAAATAGCAAAGTTTATGGCCCGTTTAAATCTAGGCCCAGTTTTAAATGAAATTGGAAGTGAAGAGGAAACAAGGAAGGTGGTCTCAGACAGCATTTTTGATGAAAATAACGAAAGGAATGTTCATCGCGACATACCCTCAGGCCCATTGACTCCTAAACAGGATCCCCCCCACATAGTCCCAATCCCCCTAGCAGCTTTAATAATGATTTCTCTGGTGTGGAAGATGAAGAGCACTGGGAGATAGCCCGACAATTGGGTATATCATTTCCTGTAAACATCAAAAACAGGGGTAAGGAGAAGTTGGATGTGGATAACACAGGATATTCATTTGCAGCATCAGCAGAGACGGGAAATAATACAAATGACCCATGAATATTCTGTCTCTCAATACTAGAGGTCTGGGCAGTGGAGTCAAGAGATCAGCCATCCGAAAATTAACTCTGGCCAACAAAATTGATGTTCTTTGCTTACAAGAAACTAAGAAGGTCTCCATTGATAAGAAGCTTTGTCAATACTTGTGGGGGGATAGTAATGTTACCTGGGAATGTCTCCCTTCTAATAACACAGCAGGTGGCTTGTTATGTATCTGGAATAATGATTCCTTTGTGGTGTATAGGAGGGCTGTGGGTAGTGGTTTTATTTTGCTGGAAGGCTTGTGGGTAAAGGAAAACAAGAAAGTCATCATCACTAATGTTTATGCGCCATGTGATTTACAAGGGAAGAGATCCTGCATCTGAAATCCTCTTACCAAAGTGATATGTGGTGCATTTTAGGAGATTTCAACTCCATAAGAAATCAAAATGAGAGAATGAGTTCATCTCAGAATCTGGTCAACTCATCCAGTATTGATGAATTTAATTCCTGGATCTCTCATATGGCCTTAGAAGAGGTTAGATCTATAGGCAGGAAGTATACTTGGTTCAGACCTAATGGTAGTGCCATGAGTAAGTTGGACAGGTTCTTCATTTCTGATAATTGGTTGATTCAGTGGCCTGACACAACACAGTTTGTTCTAGATAGAGATTTTTCAGATCATTGTCCTATCCTTCTAAGATCCAAAAGTGTTGATTGGGGTCCTAAGCCTTTCAAGGTCATGGACTGGTGGTTGCAGGACAAGGGTTTTCAGGAAATGGTGATCCTTAAGTGGAGCAATTACCACCCTAGTGGATGGGGAGGATATGCCCTCAAGAAAAAATTGAAGTTCATTAAAGCTTGCATTCGACAGTGGAGCTCATCCAATGGAGTAATTGATGCTAAGAAAATTCAGGATTTAAAGGAGCTGAATGCTTTGGAGGCTGGTAGTTCTGACAGAAATCTGAATCAATCAGAAGTGGAGCTCAAGAAGTCTCTGCAGGAGCAATTGTGGCATGCTGCTAATGCCTATGAATCTTTGCTGAGGCAAAAGGCTAGAGTGAAATGGTTAAAGGAAGGGGACAGAAATTCAGCTTACTTCCACAAGCTGATAAATCATAGAAGAAGACATAATGCCATTCAAGGATTGATCATTGATGGGGAATGGGTTCAGGACCCTAGTAGGGTCAAAACTGAGGCTTTCAATCATTTCAAAGATAGATTTTCTGAGCAGAATTTTAATAGACCAACCCTGGATGGTGTGCAGCTACCTTCCATTGGTCAAAGCGAGAATGAAGCCCTTGTGGCCAGATTTTCTGATGCAGAAATAACCTCAGCTGTGTGGGACTGTCATGGTGATAAAAGCCCGGGCCCGGACGGACTCAATTTCAATTTTATCAAGAAGTTTTGGAAGACTTTGAAGCCTGACTTTGTGCGTTTCTTGGATGAGTTTTATTATAATGCTTCTTTCCCAAAAGGAAGCAATGCCTCTTTCATAGCTCTTATTCCCAAGATCAAGGATCCCCAAGCTCTTAACGATTACAGGCCAATCTCTCTTATAGGTTGTGTCTACAAAGTTGTATCCAAGGTCTTGGCTAATAGATTAGCCCTTATTTTACCTCAGCTGATTGATGAAAGGCAAACAGCCTTTATGAAAGGAAGGCATATTTTGCATGGAGTGATGATAGCTAATGAGGTCATAGCTGAAGCTAAATCAAAAAATAAATCTTGCATGTTCTTCAAGGTTGATTTTGAAAAAGCTTACGACTCGGTCTCTTGGGGCTTTCTTAACTATATGATGTTAAGGATGGGTTTTTGTGAAAGGTGGAGAAAGTGGATCCATGGCTGCCTTGCTACTGCATCAGTGTCCATTTTAATTAATGGAAGTCCCACTTCGGAGTTTGCACCCAAGAGAGGTTTAAGGCAGGGTGACCCCCTTGCTCCCCTCCTTTTTAATTTGGTGGAAGAAGGGCTTACAGGATTAATGAGGACAGCCATATCCAAAAATCTGTACAGCAGCTATCAAGTTGGAAGTTTGAAGGAAGATATAAATATTCTGCAATATGCAGATGACACTCTATTCTTTGAAAAGGCTATGTCAGCCAATGTCAGAGTTATAAAGTCTATCTTATCATGTTTTGAGTTGGCTTCTGGACTCAGGATCAACTATTCAAAAAGTCAGTTTGGATGCATTGGAAAATCTGAGGAATGGTGTAGAGATGCGGCCCTTTTTCTCAACTGCAGGCAGATGAATATTCCTTTCTTGTACCTAGGAATTCCAGTGGGGTCTAGTCCGAAAAGTGGGAGTGTTTGGCAGCCTATCATCAACAAATTTCAGACCAAGCTGGCATCTTGGAAGCACAGATGTCTCTCCATGGGGGGCAGAATTACCATTATCAACTCTGTTCTGACAGCAATGCCTATTTATTTGTTGTCTTTCTACAGAATTCCCAAAAAAGTTGCTCAGAAAATAGTAGCTATTCAAAGAAATTTCCTTTGGGGTGGTGGCAATGACACATATAAGATCCCTTGGGTTAAATGGGATACAGTCTGTTTACCTAAAGCTAGAGGTGGATTGGGTATTAAAGATTTGAACAAGTTCAATGAAGCCTTGCTAGGCAAATGGGGGTGGCAGTTGGCAAACAATCCTCATCAGCTGTGGGCTAGAATTTTAGTGTCTATATATGGGCGATGGCATGCCTTATTACATGGTAGAGGTAGTGTTGACAGTTCTCCTTGGTGGAAGGATTTAAAATCTATCTTCCAGCAGCAACACCAGTGTAGTTTGGCCACTAACTTGAGGTGGAAGGTGGGTAATGGGGCCAGAATCCAGTTCTGGAAAGACAAATGGAGGGAAGAGGATATAACCCTTAAAGACAAATACCCTGTTTTATATCAGGTGAGTCAGCAACAGGACCTTACTATTAATTTGATGGGTCAGAATGTTGAAAATGGGTGGGACTGGAAGTTCCAATGGAGGAGAAATTTTTTCGATCATGAAATTGATATGGTGGCAGCTTTCATGGATGAGATTGATGGGGTTCAGATTCACTCCTCTAGAATGGATCATCTCACTTGGAGGGCTGACCCTAGTGGATCCTATTCCACAAAGTCAGCATACATTTTTCTCATGGAAGATGGCAGTTCAGAATATGAAGATAATGCTTCCAGGTTTATGTGGAATCTGAAAATTCCTCCAAGAGCAGCTGCATTCTCTTGGAGAATTTTTAAAGATAGGTTGCCTACTAAGGCTAACTTAAGAAGGAGGCAGGTGTGCCTTTCATCGTATTCCTGCCCTTTATGTGAAGGAGAGGAGGAAACTATTGGTCATGTCATGTTCGATTGCACTAGAACTAGATGCCTTTGGTGGGAGGCTTTGAGATGGGCTGACAGAGTGGGTCCCTTCAACACTGATCCAAAAGATCACTTCATCCAATTCTCAAGCTGGAGTAGCAAAAGATGTATAGACAATAGATGGGCAGTGCTTTGGATAGCTTTATCTATGACTATTTGGAAGCATAGAAATTCAATGGTTTTTAATAACCAGAATTTCAACTCCGAAAAAGTCATGGATGAAGCTTTATTTCATTCCTGGGCCTGGTTAAAATGTATGGACAAAGATTTCCATATTCATTTTAATCAATGGTCCACTAGTTTGAGGGAGGAGTTGTCTTAGGGGTGGTTTCTTTTTGGCTTCAGCTAATGTTATTTTGTAATTTTCAGATGGGTTAGGCATTTTTGCCTTGTACTCTTTATCCTGTATGCAGCACACCTAGTACTGCATTATATATAATATTATATATCGATTTTTGCTGTGCAAAAAAAAAAAGGCTATCCAGATACAAAGAAGAGATGACTGGGTGTGGACACCAGATCCAAGTGGGCAATATACGGCGAAAAGTGCTTACAGGATGATGATGGGGGGAGCAACAGATGGGACACAGGATAGGGATTTTGAGGAGCTGTGGAAGATGAAGGTTCCAACCAAATTTGCAGTGTTCGCTTGGAGGCTGCTTAGAGACAGGTTGCCAACTAAAACAAATCTTCACAGGAGACAAGTAGAGATCGATAATAGGACCAGCCCATTTTGCAGAAGCACGGAGGAGGAAGCGGGACACTTGTTCTTTCATTGCACTAAAATCATCCTTATGTGGTGGGAATCCTTGTCTTGGGTGAACAATGTGGGAGTTTTTCCACAAGATCCAAGACAACATTTCCTCCAACATGGATCTATAGTGGCTGATGGACTAAGAACTAATAGATGGAAATGCTAGTGGTTGGCTGTCACTTGGACTATTTGGAAGAAAACGAATGACATAATCTCCTCCAATGACTCCTTCGACATCAACTAAATGATGGAAGAGGCAGCTTTCCTCACCTGGAAATGGCTTAGGAATTTGGAGAAGGACTTTGTAATTCATTTTAATCAATGGTCTAGTAACCTAAGAGAAGGGTTTGTGTGTCACTAGAGGATATAACCATAGATTAATAGTAGAGTTTAACATCAGGGTATGGCCTGGCTGTGGTTCCTAACCAGACTCCATTTAGTCTGTATTGGAACCAGAGTAAGGGCAATTATATAGCTGTACTTTAGTACCTCTGGTACTCAATTTATTTATTAATATATATATTATGTTTGCTGATAAAAAAAAATCAAAATAAACATTGGAAATATCAATTGACATCAGCAAATATTTCCATACCTCATCAAAAATTATAAGACCATCAAACCCTGGTCCACACCACTGTATGAGCTGCTGGAGACGAGAACGACCTTTCTCAGAAGATGCTATGAGGCTATTGTACGTCGAAAAAACAACTCCCTCCCTGACCCCAACAGACTTTGAATCAAGCTTAGAATAAGGCAGTTTGTTCAAAGCATGCACTGGATATAGGGAAAAGAAAAGGAAGATATTTAATTTGTAATAACAATGTAATATCGATAAAATAATTACCATAACTTTTTAAACAAAAGTCTACAACACAGTTACACAAACACCTGAAATGGACTGCAAAAGAAAATTTCTCCCAGGAAGATAACAAAGCAACAGAAAACTTTCATGCTTTGGATTAAAAAAAGCATAATTAGAGATAAGAATGTACACAAGAGAAGGATAATAACAAATGATCTGTCCTAAAACAGCTAGTGCGTATGATCCAACACAACAGCAGGACATGGAAGGGGCATAGCACCACCAGTACAATCTATATATATTGTAGAATCAGTAATTAGCCTAAATGCCAAATAATACTTTTAAGGTGTCCTTTGGTACGCATACAAAATGGAGTGGAACATTCTGTACCCCTTAATTGAATCAAAATATACTGCTTTTTTAATGTATGTTCTAATCGGTTCAACTTTTAAAATGAACCAAACACAGAACAGAGCCCATGTGATATGTTTTGTCCCCTTCTAACCTGTCAACATTGGCTACCTAAAAGTCTAGGTCAAACTAGTATAGTGCAACTAGTACAAGTCTGGCCTTTCTAATGCTAATGCTCTGGATTAGAAGTGAATTAGTGAAAGAAAGAAATGCAAAAGAAAGCAATGGGTAGGATAGAAATAAAAGAGAAATAGAGTGAAAAAGATGTATTGTTTGGATGTCTTAGAATTTAGGTTTGAACCTAACTCAACCCCAAAAGCTAGAGTGAGGGTTGGCCCCCTACATAGATACATTATCTTGGCATTATCTCTAGTTAATGTGGGATTTAGCACTTGGGTTTTTCTTAATACACCCCTCATGTGTAGTACTGTGAGACTTGGTGCAAAGATAATATGGTAGGTGGCCCAATATAAAAATGCCAGTGCGCCTTATGACGCCACCATTTTTTTTTTTTTGGAAGGCAAAAATATAGTATTATTAATAGAAACATAACAGTACCAGAAGTACTGAGAATAGCAAATACAAGGCACCCAAGGCGCCACCTTCCAAAAGCAAAACCCAACAAAAACCCCACCTCATAAGGAGATATTACAAATTAACCAAAGAACTCCGAAAGATTGGTAGACCAATGGTTAAATAGAATATTGAAACCTTTCTCCCTAGCTTTAAGCCAAGACCAAGCAAGAAATAAAGCATCATCCATCAGGTTCAAAAGGGGTGCCCTTAAACAACAGGGAATTCCTATGCTGCCAAATGGTAATAGTTAAAGCAATCCACCATACACACCACCTACTATGATTCCTCTCTGCACCAAAGCCATCACAGAATTGAATAAAATGTCTAGCAGGGTCATCTGAATTGCCTATGGAGGGCCTCCCTTCACAAATTGCCTATGGCAGTTAGCAAAAAATCCACCAATGGCTCTATTTAACAACACTGCCCCCAATTCATTCTAATTCATGGGAAGGGGGGCAAGGAGAAGGTTTTTTCATCGACCCCACAAATAAAACTCTTACTATTTCTCCTCTCAAACAAACAATGGAAAATTGATATTTCTATCCTACCTCTCTCTCCTTTCCATTTCTTTCCAATCTTTCTGTGCAAGCAAAGGTAAGGCTACATATATAAGAAGATTCCCAAAACAAAAGAATCATTTTATTCTAACATCCTGTACAAACAAAGGTAAGACTACATATCTAAGATCATAAATGGCTACATAAATGGCCAGACAGCACCAGCTTCACCTTGGACAGAAATTTCTCAGATCATTGCCCAATTTTGCTAAGGGCTAAAATCACTGATTGGGGGCCAAAACCATTTAGGGTGTTTGATTGCTGGCTGAAAGAAAAATCTTTTGAACAGATGGTTAAACAGTGTTGGTCAAACACACAACCAACAGGCTGGGGAGGCTTTGCACTCAAGGTAAAAATTAAAAAGCTGAAGGAGGCAATGAAGGTGTGGAACAAGGAGCAGTTTGGAGATTCATTGAAGAGAGTACAAAGAATCGAAGCAGATTTAAGCAGATTGGAAGATGCAAGCAGCAGTAGGCAGCTGTCCTCTCATGAAATGATGACTCGTAAGAAACTAGGAGCTATGGTCGGTGGCACAATCTCACGAATCCTTGATGAGACAAAAGGCAAGGATAAGGTGGATTAAGGAAGGGGATTGTAACACACGCTACTTCCACTTGTTGATGAATGCTAGACGCACAAAGGATGCAATCAGAGGATTACTCATAGATGGATCATGGGTAGATGATCCCATAAAAGTGAAAAAGGAGATCTGCAGTTTCTTTAATAACAGATTTATTGAACCTGATCAGTGCAGACCAGTCCTCAATGGAATCAGGTTCAGGGCCATTGGACAGCAGCAAAATGACATGCTGGTGGGAGCTTTTTTGGAGGAAGAAATCAGGGCAGCGGTATGGGACTGCGGAAGCAAAAAAAGCCCGGGACCGGACGGCCTAAACTTTAAATTTGTAAAACAGTTCTGGGAGACTCTAAAGCCCGACATCATTCGCTTTCTCACTGAATTCCATGCAAATGGGGTCTTCCCGAGGGGCAGCAATGCATCATTTATTACCCTGATCCCAAAGCGAAAAAATCCACAAAATCTCAATGAATATAGACCTATTTCTCTAATAGGCTATATTTATAAGATTGTTGCCAGAAATAATTGATGACAGGCAGTCAGCTTTCATAAGTGGAAGACAATTGCTGCACAGCGTATTGATTGCTAATGCGGCAGTGTAAGAAGCGCGGAGATGTAATAAGTCATGCTTGGTATTCAAAGTGGATTACAAAAGAGCCTATGATTCCGTATCGTGGATGTTTCTATCATATATGATGAACAGATTAGGATTTTGCCCCAAATGGATTAGCTGGATAGAGGGCTGTCTCAAATCAGCCTTAATTTCCGTGCTGGTTAATGGCAGCCCCACACATGAATTCATTCCTCATAGAGGTCTGCGGCAAGGTGACCCACTAGCGCCTCTACTTTTCAATATTGTTGCGGAAGGTTTAACTGGCTTAATGAGAGAAGCATTGGCTAAGGGCCTCTTCAGCAGTTTCTGTGTGGGAAAGGACAGAACACCGATTAATATTCTGCAATATGCAGATGATACTATTTTCTTTGGAGAAGCCACAATGCAAAATGTGAAGACAATTAAGTCGATACTGAGAAGCTTCGACCTTGTATCCGGCTTGAAGATAAACTTCGCAAAGAGCAGCTTCGGGGTAATTGGGAAGTCTAATCAATGGCGGAAGGAGGCGGCTGAATACCTTAATTGCAGAATTTTGTCCTTGCCATTTAAGTATTTGGCATCTCCATTGGGGATAATCCAAGGCGTAGTGTGTTTTGGGATCCTATAATCAGAAAATGTGAGGGAAAATTAGCCACATGGAAACACAGACACATGTCCTTCAGGGGGAGAGTGACTCTTATTAATTCTGTCCTAACAGCAATTTCCATTTATTTTTTCTCTTTTTTCAGGGTCCTGTCAAAAGTAATTGCAAAACTGGAAGCCATTCAGCGAAAATTCCTATGGGGAGGAGGTCTGGATCAAAGGAAGATAGCTTGGGTCAATTGGAAGATAGTTTGTTTACCAAAAGAGAAAGGCAGCCTCGGAATCAAAGATCTCAAGACTTTTAATTCAGCTTTGCTAGGGAAATGGCATTGGGAGCTCTTCCACAAGTAGGAGGATCAATGGGTCAAGCTACTAAACTCAAAGTATGGTGGGTGGAGGACACTTGAGGAAGGAACAAAGGGCAGATTCGATTCTATTTGGTGGAAGGACCTGATATCATCACAACAGCAGCAGCCCAACAGTGTAATTAAAATGGAAAAAGCTTGGAAGGTGGGCAGGGGTGATAAATTCAGATTTTGGGAGGATCGATGGCTGGAATCTGAAGCACTGTTAATGGAGAAATACTCAAGGCTATACCAGATCTCGTGTCAGCAAAATCAAACCATCATGCAGTTGAGGAGTAACTCGAGTAGCGGATGGGAATGGAGTTTTAATTGGAGGAGACCCCTTTTGACAGTGAAGTGGCAATGGCGGATTCCTTTATTGGAGAGATATCGCAGCAGCAACTACACCCTCAAAAGGAGGACATGTGGATATGGAAACACGACTCAAGTGGACATTACTCCACAAAATCAGGGTATGACATAATAAGGAGAGGAGTAGCGGGGGCAGATCAGACTTCAGATTTTGTGGAGCTATGAAAACTCAAAATTCCAGCTAAGTCTGCGGTGTTTGCTTGGAGGCTAATTAGGGATAGACTACCAACAAAGTCAAATCTAAGAAGGAGACAAGTCATGTTAACAGATACATTATGCCCTTTTTGTAGATCTGAAGAGGAGGAGGCTACTCACCTATTCTTCAACTGTACCAATATCCTCCCTCTATGGTGGGAGTCATTGTCTTGGGTTAATCTAACTACAGCTCTACCTCAAAACCCAAGGGATCACTTCTTGCAACATGGAATTGGGAAAAATCAGGGAAAGAAGGCTACAAGATGGAAATGCTGGTGGATTGCTCTCACAAGAACAATATGGCAGCATAGAAACAGAATAGTTTTCCAAAACGGAAGTTTTGATGGAAGCAAATTGATGGATGATGCTGTCCTCTTAATGTGGACGTGGGTCAAATCCATGGAGAAGGATTTTGTAATACACTTTAATCAATGGTCTACTAATTTAAAGGAAGGGTTTAGTAACTAGTAGGGGCTATCAGATGATGAATCTATGTAATTCTGATAGGTGTATCTCTTCTGGTTCTGTAATTAATGGAACTAGATGGATCCCTACAGCCTACTGTAATTATAGTACCACTGGTACTTCCTCATATTAATAACAATCTTATTTTTGCTGAGCAAAGAAAAAAAGACTACATATCTAAGAAGATTCCCAAAATAAAAGAATCATTGTATTCTAACAGTGTTGATCTTATTGGGAATCACTGGCCATGAACCACCCACGTACACATCTAAAATCCCAGTTCTATGTGATATATTTGAAAAAACTACTACCCCATGAACTACCCACATACACAAGATTTTAAAACAAAAAATAAAAAATATATATGAACAAAAAAACCATAATTAGAACTATTTTGCAAATAGTTATCTATTTAACATAATGGACAAACAGGTTAATTAACACACCACAGAAATTGTCAAGGAATTACCTTCAATGCATGTTGCACCAACATCATCCAAGTCTCTTCTAGCATCAAACTTCAAGTCTGAACCAACAGAAATCCACCTGTGTAAGATCATTGAAATCGTGACAAAAGTATCCAAACAATTAAACTCTCATGGTATAGCTACATATGTTCAGATAAACATGCATAAAGGTACACTCAAAGCATGAATCTTGACTGCATGTGGGTACCATTACCCAAACTTACAATGCTTTCCTCCTATAGTGATGCCAGTTCTCCCAAATCAGCCCTGCAATAGTTCGACCTTTACCTACACCAGCTCCATCTCCAATAAAAAACCCTGCCCTAGCTCCATTTGAGAGGTGTTGGAGGTGTCTCTGTCACAAAAACTAACATCATACACAAGAAAGGCAAAGCAAAACATAACCATATAAGATCAATTATAGAAGAAACCTGAGAAGCATAGACCAATGTCTCAATTTGCAAGCAAGACAAAGCCTTTGAATTTTCCAAATCATCTTTAATTTTTGGATCATAAGTTGGCTCAGGAGGCTGCACTGCAGACAAAGAAGATGTCTCCACAACAGGATCTGGGTGTGGAGGTCCAATAGATACTTTTGGCGGCCGCTGCACAAGGAGACATCTTAATACCGTCATGTGCTTTCATAACTTGAAATAACAAGTGAATGCTGCCAAAACAAAGTTCTAGCATACAATGTTCTCAAAAGGAAAAAATTAGTAACTCACATAATCTGTAAATGTTTCTCCAACCATGCCACCTTCATCTTCGTCCCGCTCCACTTCAACAGCAACCTGAATTAATTTAATGCACAATAAAAAACAAAAAAAGTAAATAAAAACAATAAAATATACAAATAACATTTTTTGAAACAATGGGCCTTCACAAAAAAACTGACAGACAAGAAATAAATTAATAAAAGGAAGGAAATGTCACTGGACTAGTGGAGAAATGAATAATTATCAAGAGGAACGTAGGGAGCCATCCAATTTTTTTTGCCTGAAGGGAAATTTTATGTTCACACATTTATTTTCCATTTCAAAAACAAAATCACAGTAGAAGATCCAAAATATGAAATAATACGCATATACATGCAAAACAGTAGAAACAGGAACCCTCTTAAGTCCTGGGTACACTCAGAAAACAAGAGTAAGAAAGAAAACAGAAAAAACATTGATTGAAAAGAACAATCCAGCCCCTAGGCAGACATAATATAAATACACTTAAAACAAACCATGAGCAGAATAATTTTAGCAATAAACCTCATCCCCAAATTTTGTGGGACAGACTTGTCTTCCTAATCCTAGCCTCATAGTGGACTCATAATGTTTCTATATCAAACTTGCAAATGGACTGGGAGGGTGTGCACAAAATTCAATTGGTTCTTTCATTGTTTTATTTGGTCCCTCCTTCCTTTCCAAATTTCACATGGCATGACGGAACATAAGATCTTATGGCATTCTCATCATTATACAAGTCACCTAGGGTCTGCTTGGTTAAGAAGGTGAAAACTGGGAAGGCAAAAAAATAGAAGATAGAGTGAAAATTATTTTCAACAAAAGTTTGGCTTGGAGTACAAAATCCATACATTTTATTTTCCAGCCCATATCTCTGCTCCACCACACAAGCATAAAGTTATTTCATTCCAAACTTTCCACCTACTAAACAAAGGTTTGGATGGAGGGATTTGTAGGAAAACAGAAGGATGGTTAAATTCTTGTATCTAAATGGACCAAGTTACAAAATGTTTATCAAAAAATGAAAATAGATGGTTGAATGCTCACATGATAATCTATCATTCTATTCCTCCTTTTTTTTTTTTTTTTTGGAAGGCAAAAATATGTATATTATTAATAAACAGAACAGTACCAGAGGTACTGAAAATAATAGATACAAGACACAAAGGTGCCACCTTCCAAAAAGCAAACAAACCCAGCAAAAACCCAGCACAAGGACCCCAATACATATAATCAGAAATTTAACCAAAGGCCATCATAAGGTTGGTAGACCAATGGTTAAATGATGTATTGAAACCTTTCTCTCCACATTTTAACCAAGACCAAGCTAGAATTAAGGCATCATCCAGCACCTTTTGAGGTTCAAAAGGAATGCCATGAAACAGCAAGGAATTCCTATGCTACCAGATTGTAATAGATAAAGCAATCCACCACCTGCCCGTCCTACTAAGATTTCTCCCTGCACCAAATCCATCACAGAATTGGATAAAGTGGTTAGCAGGATCAGCTGAGAAAGCTCCTATAGCCTGAATCCAGCACATGGATTCCCACCATAGCCCCCTAGTCATTTTGCAATGGAAGAAAAGGTGCCCAGCCTCCTCATGCTGACATCCAAAAAGAGGGCACATAATATCCTGAATAGGGATATTTCTTCTGGATAAGTTGGCCCTAGTGGGGAGTCTGTCCCTAAACAACCTCCAAGAGAAAACCGCAGCTCTTGGGGGGATTTTCAATTGCCAAAGGATCTGGAAGTTCCTCCTGCTAGGAAAAGGGCTGTTGGAGGGCATCAACAGCCTATAAGCTGATTTAGTGGAATAGACACCACTAGAGCCAGCTTTCCAAAGCATCTGGTCCTGAACCTGTTGCTGGATAGGGATATCAGAAATTTCTTCCATGAAAGCAACTGCCATCTCATACTCATGATCAAATAGTCTCCTTCTCCACTTTAAATCCCAACTCCATAAATTGTGAGAGAACTTTCCCAAATTAGAAATGGGAAGATTCTGCTGTCTACTAATCATGAAGAGTTGATTATACTTCTGCTGAAGATTACAGCCCTCACTCAGCCAAGAATCTTGCCAAAACTTGATTTGATCCCCACAACCAACCTTCCATATCATATTCTGCTGTATAATGTTGAAATCAGGCTGATGATAAAGCCTTCTAAGGTCCTTCCACCATTGAGAGTGCCAAACTTTATCTCTGCCACTCTGCAGGTCTGCCCAGCCTCCATATTTGGATATTAGAACTCTAGCCCAAAACTGATTGTGGTTGGCAGCTAGGTCCCAAATCCATCTCCCCCTCAGGGCTGCATTGAATTTGGCTAGATCTTTGATCCCCAAACCCCCCTCATTCTTTGGAAGGCAGATCACATCCCATTTTACCCAAGAAATTCTCTTGTGGTGTTGGTTTCCCCCCCACATGAAATTCCTTTGAAGAGACACCAGCTTATCAACTATTCTTTGGGGAATCTTGAAGAAAGATAGAAGATAAATGGGGAGAGCATTGAGAACAGACTTTATCAATGTGACCTTGGCACCCATTGATAGATTCTTCTGGTTCCACTTGGAAAGCTTAGCTTCAAACTTAGAAATCAAAGGCTCCCAAACAACCCTGCTTGAAGATTAAATTCCAATAGGCATACCCAAATAATGGAAAGGAATGTCCATCTGTCTACAATTCAGAAATTGGGTTGCTTCCTGAATCCAATTGGCCTGAACCCCAACCACCCCAATTTGGCTTTTGGCAAATTTAATCTTCAGTCCCGAGGCCATTTCAAAGCCTCTCAGCATGGACTTCAAGACTACAACATTCTCCCACGAGGCCTCACCAACAAAAACTGTGTCGTCTGCATATTACAGGATATTTATAGGTAGGTTTTGCTTCCCAACCAAGAAACTTCTGTAGAGGTCTCTGTTAAGGGCCTCTCTCATCATACCAGTAAGACCCTCAGCCACTATGTTAAAAGAGCAAAGGAGCTAGAGGATCCCCATGCCTCAAACCTCTAGAAGGGACAAACTCTTTTGTGGGGCTCCCATTAACTAAGACTGAAATGGTAGCTGAGTGAAGACAGACAGAAATCCACTTTCTCCATTTAAGGCAGAAACCTAATCTCATCAACATGTAATCCAAAAAAGACCAAGATACTAAATCGTAGGCTTTTTCAAAATCCACTTTAAAAATCATAGCAGGCTTTTTTCTTTGAATAGCTTCATCCACCACTTCATTTAGAATCAGAATTCCATGGAGAATATGCCTATTCTTGATGAAGGCTGACTGCCTTTCATCTATTAATCCGGATAACACCACCCTCAGCCTGTTTCCTAAGAGCTTGGCTATTATTTTATACATGCAACTAATGAGAGATATGGACCTGTAGTCATTTAATGACTGTGGTTGAGTAATCTTAGGAATAAGAGCCACAAAAGATGCATTGCTGCCTCTAGGAAAAGTGCCATGAGTATAGAATTCATCCACAAATCTTCTAAAATCAGGTTGCAACAATTCCCCAAACTCCTTAATAAAATTAAAATTGAAGCCATCTGGACCCGGGCATTTATCTCCAGCACAGCTCCAAACAGCATCCTTGATCTCTTTGTCAAAAAAGGGGGCAGTCAGCCCCTCTCTTTGATATTGGTCAATAGAGGGAAAGGAGACCCCATCCAAAGTAGGTTTATAGGGATTTTGTTCAGTGAACCTCTCAAGAAAGAAGTTAACCACTGCATTCTTAACAAGGTCAGGCTGCTGGACCCAAGTACCATCAATGAGAATACCATGCACTGCATTTGAGCTTCTTCTGAAATTTATCACCTTGTGGAAATAAGCTGTATTTCTGTCACCCTCCTTGATCCACTTAGCCCTAGATTTCTGCCTCAACAAGGATTCATAAGCATTTGAAATATCCCACAGCTCTTGTTGCAAAGCTCTCTTGGTTATAACTTCACTATCAGATAGAAGTCTATGAGAAGCTTGATTCTCCAAATCACATAATTTCTGCTTGAGGTTCTGAATCTTGGAAGCTTTAATGTCCCCCTGGTCTTTACACCATTGTTTTATAGAATATCTCAAGTTCCTCAACTTGTTTTTAAGGGCAATTCCCCCCCAACCACCCTGCAGATCTGTATTCCAAGCATGTTTGATCATAGAGTGATACCCTTTATGATTAAGCCACCAGTCCACAACCCGAAAAGGTTTAGGGCCCCAGTCCACCAGCCTTGTCTTCAAAATGATTGGACAATGATCAGAATAATCTCTTTGAAGGACATGTTGGGAAGTATCAGGCCACAAGGATAACCACTGGTCAGACACCAAGAATCTGTCCAGCCTACTCTTGGCACTGCCATTGGGCCTAAACCAAGTAAAATTGCTGCCAAGGCATCTAATATCATGGAGTTCCATCTCAGATATCCAGTCATTGAAATCTGCGGTATATGAGGTGACAACACTCCTCTGAGATAAGCTAATTCTCTCCTCCTGGCTCCTGGTAGTATTGAAATCCCCAAGAAAGCACCATAAACCAGTAGGGTTAGAAGCCTTGAGTTGCCTCAAATCATCCCACAAGATCCTTTTCCCAGCTAAGTCACAAGGTGCATAAACATTAACAATTCGAATCCACTGATTCTCTTTTACCCACTTCCCTTCCTGCATTATAAAACTTCTACCTTTAACCCTCCTCTCCACCTGAAAATGTGAGTTATTCCACATGCACAACAACCCACCAGATGCTTGAATTGAAGGAACAAAATCCCAAGACACATAAGAATCTCCCCACATAGATTGGCAGATGAGCTTATCAAAAGACTCCTTTTTTGTTTCTTGAATACACACAAGGTCCACCTTATGCTTCATATTAAGCCTCCTGATGGCAGCCCACTAAATCCCCCTACCCAAACCTCTAGAATTATAGGAGAGAATAATCATGATGGAGCCAATTTAATTCCCATCTCAGCTGCAGCCTTGTTATCTCTGTCTTCCATGTCTAACATCATCTGTCGAACATTCAAGCTATCCTCTTCATGGGTCAGGCCCATTTGTTTTACTAAGGCATATTGGTTTTCCAGGGTATGAGGGCTGGGTTGCCCAGGATTATTATCTTGGGGTTTTCTATTTGGAACCTCTTTAGGAGCCACGAGGTCCACAGCTGGTTCTTCATTAGATAGGGCCTGTCCTCTGTGCCCCAGGAGCTCTTTTCTTCTAACATAGTATCTAGTAGCAGGAGCTGAGATTGGGCCTTGAGGTCTGAGGCCCAAATCCCCCCCCTCATCCACGCATATAATAGGTTTGCCTGGGGGTGTATGATTCCTATTATGAGGCTGGTCAAAGGGAGTTGGCAAACTTTCTTGATTCGAAATTGGCTTGTGCTGCTCTCCTCCTGCATCTCGGACTGCACCTGCAGGAATATCCACAAAAAGGTTTCCATGTTGGGCTTGCTGTTTTTGGTTATTAGCACTCCCTTCCCCTTTATCTGTTTGTGGACGAACAGATCCACGCAGCCTATGTGTCGGACGGATGTCCTGGGACCATTTCTGAAGGTTTCCATGGAGCGGTGTGGATCTGTTCGTCCTCTCCTCATGTATAATCTGCGTGGCCTTAGAATCTTGCAAGTTATGGAGGATGACCCAATCATCACCCCAATAACATGGGGTAACATCAGTATCTATTACCCATTTGAGTTCGTCGTCTAGCCTTTCGAACATGCCGATATTTTTTAGCCGTCCCACCCATGCATTCCGTATCCATTCGTTTTGCACCCTGGTTGTATCGAGGACCACTGATCTCTGCACGTCCTGTGAGAGCTGGGGAGATTCTGGCTTCTGGTGACAAAGAATAGTCGTTCCCGGCAAAAGCGCTTTAACCACCTCGGCGTACAATCTAAGTCTTCCACCGTTAACATTCGTTTTCGAACCTCCTTGGCTATGTCTAACCTCAGCTTGTAAGTTGGCATTATTAGCCTTAATGTTAACATTTTGTTTCCTTATGGCCTCCTTACTCCTTTCGAACTTGGGCTGGTTAACAAACATTTTCATCCTTCCAAAGAAAATGTTGTTATCTAGTTTTCTTTCCAGCCCCACTACATCGTCAACATCCTTATACCTGACAAAACCGAATCTTTGCCTTTCTCTGTTTTTATGTTTGGGGATAAAAACCTCCCAGACCTTACCCCATCTTTGGAAGGTCTGCCACAGGTCCTTCTCATTTACCCATGTGGGGAATCTAGAGAAGTAAAAAGTTGTGATATCAGCCTTGTTCCTCCATGAGACAGTTCTATTAGCTCGATGTTGGTTTGTTGGTCTTGGTTGCACCCTACTGGTCGTCGTAGTTTTGTTCCTCCTACGGGTTACCTCAACCCAGTCTCCATCGTTGACTAAGGATCTGTTGTCGTCCTCGTGATCCACAGCTCCTTTCTCTGCACTTCGCCTTTGTATATTGTACCCTCCACGTTCATTGCTCCAACTCCTTACACGTCCTCGTCGCTCTCTCTCCAGGTGTCTCCCTCGGGGTCGCCCTGTGTTTCTCTCACTGTCTCTCGTTCTCTCCCCCCCCCCCTGTCTCTCACTCTCTCTCTGTCTACTCTCTCTCTCTCTCTCATTGTCTCTTTTCCTCTGATACGGACAGAGACTAAATTAATTGGTTCTTAGTATGTTGTACAACCCTGCTGGAATTTTGTTGGAGTTATTTCTATTCCTCCTTATTTAAAATTTTTTTTTGGAAGGCAAAAATATATATATATTAATATTAAAGCTGAAACAGTACCAGAGGTACTGAAGGTTGATACAAAGCACAAAAGTGTGACCTTCCAAAAAGTAAAAGCACCCAACAAACCCAACAAAGGACCCCAATACAACTAGACAGAATTTAACCAAAGGCCATCATAAGATTAGCAGACCAATGGTTAAATGTTGTATTGAAACCTTTCTCTCCATATTTTAACCACGACCAGGCTAGGATTAAAGCATCATCCATCACCTTCTGAGGTTGAAAAGGAGTATCATGAAACAGCAAAGAATTCCTATGCTGCCAGATTGTGATAGATAAAGCAATCCACCACCCGGCCCTCCTACTAAGATATCTACTAGAATTTCGATCTACACCAAAACCTTCACAAAATTGGATGAAATGGTTGACAGGATCAGCTGAGAAAGGTCCTATAGCCTGAATCCAACCCATAGATTCCCACCAAAGCCCCTTAGTCATACTGCAATTAAAGAAAAGGTGTCCAGCCTCCTCTTGCTGACATCCACAAAGAGGGCACATAGTATCCTGAATAGGGATATTTCTTTTGGACAGGTTGCCCCTAGTTGGAAGTCTATCCCAAAACAATCTCCAAGAAAAAACCGCAGATCTTGGGGGAATTTTCAAATGCCACAGGATCTGGAAATTCCTCCTGCTAGGAAGAGGATTGCTAGGAGGCATCAACAAGCTGTAGGCTGATTTAGTAGAATAGACACCACTAACATCAGCTTTCCAAATCAGCTTATCCTGAACCTGATGCTGGATAGAAATATCAGATATTTCTTCCATGAATGCAACTGCCATCTCATATTCATGGTCGAAAAGTCTCCTTCTCCACTTGAAGTCCCAGCTCCACAAGTTATTAGAAAACTTTCCCATATGAGAAATAGGAAAGTTCTGTTGTCTACTGATGTTGAAGAGGGGACTAAATTTCTGCTGAAGATTGCAGTCCTCCCTCAGCCAAGTATCTTGCCAAAATCTGATTTGATCCCCACATCCAACCTTCCATCTCATATTCTGCCGAATAGGTTTGAAGTCAGGCTGATGGTAAAGCCTTCTAAGGTCCTTCCACCAATAAGAGTGCCACCCTTTGTCCCTTCCAGTCTACAAGTCTGACCAACCACCGTATTTGGAATGAAGAACTCTAGCCCAAAGTTGATTCTGGTTGACAGCTAGGTCCCAGATCCATTTCCCCCTCAAGGCAGCATTGAATTTGGCTAGATCTTTAATCCCCAAACCCCTCTCACTCTTTGGAAGGCAGATGACATCCCATTTTACCCAAGAAACTCTCTTTTGGTGCTGATTTCCCCCCCACATGAAGTTCCTCTGAAGAGACACCAACCTATCAACTATCCTTTGAGGGATCTTGAAAAAGGATAGAAGGTAAATGGGCAGAGCATTGAGAACAGACTTTATGAGAGTGACCTTAGCACCCATAGATAGATTCTTCTGGTTCCACTTGGTGAGTTTGGCTTCAAATTTAGAAATCAGAGGCTCCCAAACAACCCTGCTGGAAGATTTAATTCCTATAGGCATGCCCAAATAATTAAAAGGCATTTCCATCTGTCTACAATTTAGGAATAGGGCAGCTTCCTGAATCCAATTAGGCTGAACCCCCACCACCCCAAATTGGCTCTTGGCAAAATTAATCTTCAGACCTGAGGCCATTTCAAACCCTCTCAACAAAGATTTCAAGACTACAACATTCTCCCACAAAGCTTCACCAACAAAAACAGTGTCATCTGCATATTGCAAGATGTTTATAGGGAGGTTTTGCTTCCCAACCAAGAAGCTTCTATATAAATCTCTGTTAAGGGCCTCTCTCATCATACCTGTAAGCCCCTCAGCCACTATGTTAAAAAGCAAAGGTGCAAGAGGATCCCCTTGCCGCAAGCCTCTAGAAGGGACAAACTCCTTTGTGGGGCTTCCATTAATTAAAACTGAGATGGTGGCTGATTTAAGGCAAACTGAAATCCAATTTCTCCATTTAAGGCAAAAACCCAATCTCTTCAACATATAGTCCAAGAAAGACCAAGAAACTGAGTCATAAGCTTTTTCAAAGTCCACTTTAAAGATCATAGCAGGCTTTTTTCTGTGAAAAGCTTCATCCACCACTTCATTGAGAATCATAATACCATGGAGAATGTGTCTACTCTTGATGAAGGCTGACTGTCTTTCATCTATCACTGTAGGTATCACTACCCTCAGCCTGTTTCCGAGGAGCTTGGCTATTATTTTATACATGCATCCAATAAGGGATATAGGCCTGTACTCATTTAGAGATTGTGGTTGAGTAATCTTGGGTATAAGGGCCACAAAAGATGCATTGCTGCCTCTAGGGAAAGATCCATGAGTGTGGAATTCCTGCACAAATCTTCTAACATCAGGCTGCAATAATTCCCAGAACTCCTTAATAAAATTAAAGTTGAACCCATCCGGACCCGGACACTTGTCACCAGCACAGCCCCAAACAGCATCCTTAATTTCTTTGTCAGAAAAAGGTGCAGTCAGCCCCTCTCTTTGGTGTTGATCAATGGAAGGAAAAGAAACCCCATCTAGAACAGGTCTTAGATAATTCTGTTCAGTGAACCTCTCAATGAAGAAATTAACCACTGCATTCTTGACAAGGTCAGGTTGCTAGATCCAAGTACCATCCATAAGGATACCATGGAAAGCATTTGAGCTTCTTCTGAAATTTATATCCCTATGGAAGTAAGCTGAATTTCTGTCACCCTCCTTAATCCACTTAGCCCTAGATTTCTGCCTCAACAAGGACTCATAAGCAATTGAAATATCCCACAGCTCTTGTTGCAAGGTTTTCTTGGTTAAAGCTTCACTATCGGATAGAGCTCTATGAGCATCTTGATTCTCCAGATCACTTAACTTCTGCTTAAGAGACTGAATCTTGGAGGCTTTGATATCCCCCTGGTCTTTACACCATTGTTTTATGGCATGTCTCAGATTCCTCAGCTTATTTTTAAGGGCTATTCCCCCCCAACCACCCTGCATATCTGAATTCCAAGCCTCTTTAATCATAGCTTGATATCCTTTGTGAGTAAGCCAGCAGTCCATTACCCGAAAGGGTTTAGGGCCCCAGTTCACCATCTTTGTCTTCAAAATAATTGGGCAATGATCAGAGTAATCTCTGTGGAGGACATGTTGGGAAGTGTCAGGCCACAAGGATAACCACTGATCAGACACCAAGAATCTGTCCAACCTACTCTTGGCACTGCCATTCGGCCTAAACCAAGTAAAATTGCTTCCAAGGCATCTAATATCATGAAGATCCAGCTCAGAAATCCAATCATTGAATTCTGAACTGTCAGCAGAGACCACACTCCTCTGGGATAGGCTTATTCTCTCCTCCTGGCTCCGGACAGAATTAAAATCCCCTAGGAAGCACCACAGACCAGTGGGATTGGCAGCCTTAAGATGCCTCAATTCATTCCACAAGGTCCTCTTCCCAGCTAAATCACACGGTGCATAAATATTAACAATTTGAATCCACTGGTCCTCTTCAACCCACTTTCCTTCCAGCATTATAAAACTCCCACCTTTAATCCTCCTCTCCACCTGAAAGTGAGAGTTATTCCACATGCACAGCAACCCACCTGAAGCTTGAACAGAAGGAACGAAATCCCAGGACACAGAAGAATCTCCCCATATAGATTGGCAAATTAACTTATCAACAGACTCCTTCTTAGTTTCTTGGATACACACTAGGTCCACCTTATGCTTCAAATTAAGCCTTTTAATGGCAGTCCACTTGATCCCCCTGTCCAACCCTCTAGAATTATAAGAGAGAATAATCATGATGAATTCAAATTAATTCCCATCTCAGCTGCAACCTTGTTGTCCCTGTTATCCATGTCTAGCATCATCTGTCGAACCCTGGAGCTATCATCTTCATGAGTAAGGCCCATTTGTTTTACTAAAGCATATTGTGTTTCCAAGGAGTGTGAGCCCAGTTGCCCAGTGGTAATATCAGAGGAATTGCTTTTTAAACCCTCTTTAGGAGCCAAGGTGTCCACTGCTGGTTTTACATTAGATGGGACCTGTCCACTATGTCCCAAAAGCTGTTTCCTCCTAACATAAAATTTATTAGCAGGAGCTGAGGTTGGGCCTTGAGAAAAGAGGCCCAAATCCCCCCCCCCCCTCATCCACACGTGTACTATGTGGGGGCGTGTGATTCTTAAAATGGGACTGGTCAAGGGGAGGTGGGACATTTTCTTGAACCAGCATTGGGGTATTCTGAGCTCTCCCTGCACATCGGTCTGTATCTTCAGGAATATCCTTATGGAGCTTTCCTTGTTGGGCCTCCCGATATTGGTTATTTTCATGTCTTTCCAAATTCGGTAATTCATTAAATGCAGTCCTCTTTAGCAGCTTTTGACCCACACTAGGTTCAGTTGACACGGCAGGATCAACGGCTAGAGGATTCAAAATCTTGCTGTCAATGGGCAGGGAAGCCACGTCATCTGGTTCGCTGAAAATCCGGTCCAAGCAGCGTCGACCAATGGTTTTTACCCAGTGGTCACGACGAGTTCGGATGGAGGAACGGTGGCGCCCGTCGGAGGAAGGACCATCAAGGTTGTCGGGACTGTCGCCGGCAAGCGCGAACGGACTGTCATCGTCATAGTTAACAGCGTCGTCAAAGGCAGGGCTGTTTGGCTCCGTGGAAAACGGGGAAGGCGGTAGCCCACTGGTCGCCGTCTTCATATTCGGCCAAGCACCCAGACCAGACATGTCCTCAACCACGTGAAGGACGTGAGGAACTCCATCAACGATTGCCGTTATTGCCGACTGTATCCCCGACGGCCTATGCGTCCTGACAAGGATCCTAGCCACATCAACCCGCCGTCTCTGCTCTACCATGTCGTCAACTTCCACCAGTTCTCCCACTTCCGCCAACACTTTTCCCATGGATTCCTGCTCCCACACCAACGGTGGCAGACCCCACAAGATCACCCATGTCAGCCTATATGTCGGACGGATGTCCTGGGACCATTTCTGAAGGTCCAGGAACGGTGACGATCCTTTCGTCCTCTCCTCCTGAATCAGCTGTGTGGCCTTGGAGTCTTGCATATTATGGAGGATGACCCAATCATCACCCCAATAGCATGGGGTCACCTCGGTATCTAAAACCCATTTAAGCTCAACGTCTAGCCTTTCGAACATGCCAATATTCTTTAGACGGCCGACCCACGCATTCCGTAACCATTCACTCTACAACTTAGAAGACTCGAGTACCACCGGCCTCTGTACATCGTGTGTGGGGTGGAAAGATTCTGGCTTCTGGTGGCACTGTTTGGTCTTCCCCGGCGAGAGCTGTTTCACCACCTCAGCGTACGATCGGACTCTTCCACCACTAGCAATCACCTTCGAACCGCCTTGGCTACCTCTACCCTCCACTCGTAAGTTACCATTTCCAGCGTTAGTCTTTTGTTTCTGTGAGGCCTCCTTACTCCTTTGGAACTTGGGCTGGTTAACGAACATTTTCGTCCTTCCGAAGAAGATGCTGTTATCAAGTTTTCGTTCCAGCCTCTCTACATCACGAACATCCTTATACCGAACAAAACCGAATCTCTGCCCTTCTCTGTTTTTGTATTTGGGAATAAAGACCTCCCAAACTTTACCCCATCTTTGGAATGTCTGCCAAAGGTCCTTCTCATTTACCCATGTGGGAAATCTAGAGAAGTAAAACGTTGTAACGTCAGCCTTGTCCCTCCATGAGCCCTTTATGGTGGCTCTGTGTTGGTTTATAGGATGTGGATGTGTCCTATTAAGCAACTTGTTTTTGTTCCGCCCACGGGTTACCTCAACCCATTCTCCATCGTTGACTAAGGCCATGTATTCGTCATCAAGATCCCCAGGTCCCCTCTCTGCGCTTCGCCCTTGGGTGCTATATCTTCCACGTACATAGCTGCAGTTCCTTGCACCTCCTCTTCGCCCTCTCTCTAGGTGTCTCCCTCGGGAGCGTCTTGTGTGTCTCACTGTGTCGATCAAGCGCTCCCTCCCCTGTCTCTCACTCTCTCTCTGGCTTCTCTCACTCTCTCTCTGGCTTCTCTCTCTATCTCTCTGGCTTCTCTCACTCTCTCTCTGTTTGTCTGTGTTTCTCTCTCTCGGTTTCTCTCTCTTACTCTCTCTCATCTCTCTACCTTACCTATAATATCATTGTTAATCTTGCCATTGTTAGGCATAGAACACCTTGAAAGAAATTCCTGTCTAAGAGAAACCAATATAATAAAGAACCTCACAAAAATAGGAAATGGTAAATCTATCTAATCCCTTCCCCTTCCTCGGTCATCATCATTGAAAAATACAGCTTCTAACTCTAGTTCATTGAAAAATGAACGGCATGTCCCTTTTATTATCATAAATTCATATCAACATGCATTCATACCATCATAATAAAAATGATCCTCCTTATTTAAAATATCTTCAAATAAGGAGAATATTAATCAAAACAATAAAATTAATCCATCCTTTGTTTAACCTACAAATCCTTCCATCCAAATGATAACCAATAAAAGACCAATAAGGATGGTTTAGTCAAATGAATCGTTGATTGCTTCAGACTGACAGCTATATAATTGTAAGTTTTCAATACCCTTAAACAATATTACTTCTTTGTGGAATAACTCTAGTTCCAAGTCTACAATGCACGAAACTTCTATTAATATCAGTTCTGCACCCACCAAGGCACTACTAACACTAAACATCTCCAACCTTAAAGAACGACAAGATTCTGTGCATGAAATGGACCAAAGAGGCAATAAACCCAACAACATAGAATCACAGAAGGACACAATACGTACCTTAACAACTCAACTCATTCCCAACAAAATTACTTCCCACTTCTCATTAACAAACCACTTTTTTGTGAGACAGAAATAAAGGGTCAGTTTGTTTAAACTTATTTGTTGAAATAAGTGTTTATTTTAATAAAATAAGCAGCTTTATATTTTTTAGTGTGTTTGTCTAAACTCCTTCTACTTAAAAAAAAAGCAATTTTCTGCATATTTTAAGAAGCAAATCTTATCTGCTTAAAAAAGTGCTTATGTAAGAATCACTTATTTTAAAGTTACCTTTTTTAAGTTTAAACAAACTCACCCAAAATAACACATCCTACTTCCTCTTTGTAATACTTGTTCATCCTTATTAACATCTTTACTTTATCAACCATCAAGCATGTACTACTTCCATTTTGTAATGCCTGTTCATACATACTAACATCCTCACCTTATCAACTATTAAGCATGATCAAGCACATTCTGCTTCCTCTTTGAAATGCACATTCATCCTTGCTAACAGCTTTACCTCATCAAGCATACTCTACTTCCTTTTCATAATGGCTGTTCATCTTCATCAGCAAAATTATCATATCAACTACCATCATGAATCACTGTTCATCCTTCACATCAATCAAGAAATGATACACCCACTTAACTAACTATCAAGCACATTCTATTTCCAATTTATAATGCTTATTCAATTCATAAGCAGCATTACCATTTTAACTAGCATCACACCTTATTGTACATACTCCATATAAATCAAGACAAAACTAAAGTCAACAGAATCCCATTATCAACCAAACCAAGTCTGTGGGCAAAGCCTCCTCTTCATAATCCTCGTTCATCCATGCTAGCAAGTAGCTACATTATAATATCAACCACCATCACTGTCACACTTTCTATTTTATGCCCCCAATAGCAATCAATACGAACTAAAGTACACATAGAAATCCCATGTAACCTAAAATCACACAGCACAGGAACATTATAATATCAATCACCTTCACAATCACACTTATATATGTCCCCAAGTATCAATCAAGGTGAATCAACGTGCAAAGGAATCCAAATGTAACCTAAAACCACACTGCACAGTAACACTATAATATCAACCACCGTCACAAACACTTTTGTATGTCATCAATATCAATCAAGACAAACTAAAGTACACATAGAAATCCCATAGTAACCTAAAATCACACTACACAGAAATTATAATATCAACCACAAATACAACCGCACTTTATGTCTTCACATCTATCAAAACGAACTAAAGTACAAACAGAAACCATACCGTAACCTAAAATCACACTACACAGAGAACCAGGCTCAATTTCCCTTCCCCACCTCACAGTGACTGAAATTCAATTCAGTAGAGAAAGGAACGGAGGCAAACCTCATTAACTTCTTCTGGCAGCAGCGGCGCGGGAAAGAACTGCTTAACCTTGGAGACATCGACGGCGAGGTCAACCCCGCACTGAGGGCAAGCGAAGCGGGGGAGGCCGTGAGGGACGTTGAGGATGGCCTTGCACGAGGCGCAGGGAAGCTGGATCTTAGTGGGATCAATGCCATGCGCCGGTGCTTGCGACGGCTGCGATGGCGGAGCGGATGTCGGAGGAAGCGGTGCTGCCGCCACGTTGGCCACCGCCGCCTTTGGCATGAGCTCCGGTGGAAGCATCTGCGGCATTCGGCAGGTAGGGCACGCGAATTCGGTGAGGCCGGGGGCCACAGTCAGGATCATGCGGCAGCCGGCACACCGAACACGGACGCTGTCGGCCGGCTGAGGACGAGGTGGAGTCGACTGTGGCGGTGGCGGTGGTGCCAGCGGCGGAGGAGGAGATGGTTCTGCCATTTCGGAGGAGAGAGTGTGCGAAAGGTTTTTTTTTTCTTAATGGGGGAAATTGCGTTTGGCGGGCAGAGAGGGTTTTCTTTTCCTTTTCTTTTCTTTCTTTCTTTCTTTCTTTCTTTCTTGTTGTTTTGATTTTAGATGTCGTTGGCGTGGAAGGGAATGAGCCCAAAAGGATTTCTTATTGTCGAAGCTGGGCTCGCAGCTCACTTATATCGAGTTGGGAAATGAGCAGTGACACCTCACGTGAAAGAATTTGGTATTTAATAACATGAACAAAGACATGAGAGTAGGATAATTTCAAAGTATGATAAGATAAAACTAGTGTGTTTACCTCGTGTAATGCAAGGACTTATCCAAATTTTCACTATCTCAAGGGTTTATTTGGAGTGGTTTTTAATTTTTAGTTTCGATATTTTTAAAAATAATAATCCATTTTTAGTTAAGTTTTAAAAAAATATTCAAACCAGTTTTAAAAATATGAATATTTTTAAATAAATTTACTTTAAAAGTTTCATATGATACTAAAATTAGTTTAAGAATATTTTTTATGTGGTGATGATGACAATGGTGATAGTGGTAATGTCTGCAACAGCGACACCAATAGAGATATTAGTGGTGGTGGTGGAGGTGGCATTGGTGGTGGTAACAATACAAATAGTGATGGCATTGACAATGTGGTGTTTGGTAGCGATGTTAGTGGTGGTAGCCAATGGTAGCAACATTGGTGGTAGTGTTAGTGACGGTAGTCACAGAGGTAATATTAGTAATAGTGGCAATAATGTCAATTATGTTGGTGGCAATGGTGGTGTCAGTGATGGTGGTGGTGGCAGTAAGTGGTGGTGTGGTGGTGGTGGTGACAATAGTCACAGAGGTAGTATTAGTAGTGGTGGTAGTAATGTTAGTTATGTTGGTGGCGATGGTGGTGTCATTGATAGTGGTAGTAGTAATGTTGGTGGTGGTATTGTTGTCGTGGTGACAATGACAATGACGGTAACATTAGTGGTGGTAGTAACAATGACAATGGTAATGGCGATAAAAACCTAATGAAAGAAAAAAAATATATCATCCTTCAATACGTGGTCATCTACCTCGTTAAAAACCTTGCCAAGAAAACCCAATGGGACACAACCATAGCAAAAGGAAAAAGAGTGCAAAACATATTGATTTTCCCTTTCATGCAGACATTTCATCTATAAGATTATGGAATCCAATCTTGTGAGTTGGTTGCTCAAAAGTCTTTCTTGATAATGATTTTGTAAAGAAATCTTCTAAATTCTTACTCGAACAAACTTGTTGAACATTTATATCATCATTCTTTTGGAGATCATGAGTGAAAAAGAACTTTGATAAAATATGATTTGTTCTATCTCATTTATGTATCCTTCTTTAGATTGAGGAATACATGTAACATTATCTTCACATGTGATCGTCGATGTCATTTTTTCGCATGATAAACTAAATTTTTTGCATGACTAGCTGATGTACCTATTTTTGGCTTGTTTCACATATTATCATGGAATTATTGTATCATCTCAAGTAAACTTTTGATATATCATTATGATCCTACTATCATTAGAGTATTTCAATACTAGTTGACTCTATTCTAATACTAATTTGGTATATTAAGGATTAGTGGGAGTATATAACCTTGTGTTATGTCTTGAGGCTTATCAGATTTGTAGTGTCATATTTTTGTGCACATTTAATGATCATATGACATACTCTAAGGATTTTGTTATTCATTCTTGTCCTATTGTGTTGAGATACATAAAATCAATTGTATCTTAGTAAACATGTTTAGCGGATACCAAAGTCATTTTGTTGGAAATTGCACAACTAGTCCTTCGGTATGCAATTATCTTGCATCTCTTTTATCCAAAACTTCACATTTTGTTTGGTAGAAATTTATAAGTGTATTGTAAATTCAATACATCATCAAGTATGATTTTCTATATTGCTAAGGTGCTTGTAATGATAGTATTCCTATCGAGTACAACTTTGCACCATTGAGATACTTATAAATTTATGTTTGGACCAATGATTTAAGTGTGTGCTCATTATTGACATTTTGTGGCCATGTTAATCTAGAGTATTGTTTTATTTGAATTAGGTGTCTATGTCACTCAAGTAAGAAATTAATGGATTTTCTAATTGTCTTCAGGTTTGCATAGACACTTATTTTGTGAACTCATATTAATTGAATGTCAAATATTGTAAGAGTTTTTGTTAATTTAGCTCATATGTAATCACTCGTTATTGAGCTATTGTGAGCTCTTAAATGCATATGAATCATGTTATGACCTTCATAACTTTTCATACTTAAAGTGATATGATGTCCAAAGAAAACATTTTGTGGATTCATTGACCAAAAGGCTTAACTATTAAGCTTTTAAGAATTTTTGATAACTTACATGTTTTTGGTTAAATCTTTTGAAGACATATGTATATAGTAATATTATCTTGGTAACATATCTTTTGTAGCATTTTCATATGTTTGGACCATTCTAGCATATTTGACTATTAAACTATGTTATCCTGTATGTTCTTTTTCTCAAGAGAAGTATGATTATCTTATGCACATGATATGTATCCCTATCAGATATTATTTTGTGTCATTAGAGATTTTAGATTTCTTACACTGTTGTTGATATATGGTTGAAATTGTTGTTTTAATCTTGATGGTTCATATTATTGGTTGGTACTATCCAAGTTGGAGAATGTTAAAATATTTGTTATGGATTAATATCAATCAATAATTAATACATTATTTTTTAGTATTATAATTTGATAATTAAATATATGATAATAATCATATATTGATTACAAATTATTTTACATGAGATTATAACCAAGATTGACCTTGTGATGAGTTGGGTTAATCATGAAGTAAATAGTCCATTGAGATGTCCCTACCTATTGTTAGGGGATTATAAATTTATTATCCCATTAAGTAAATTAAAGTGAGCAGAAATTTACAATAAATTTGGTTAAATTTACTTTATCAACATGAGATTATAACCAGGACTATGTTTAATCATGAAGTAAGTAGTCCATTGAGAGGTCCCTACCTATTGTCTCTTTCCTAGTCAAATTCTCTTAAACAATCTCCTAAAAAGTGAGCAGAAATTCTCTTAAGAGTAATTAAAGGTTTATATCATATAACCACACTCATGAGGATGAATGTGAAATTAGGTATATTTTTTACAATCTATTAGATTTTATCACTATATTCAACATGCTATAATTTGTATCTATGTGTCGTCTTATTGTTTCCTTCAAAAATAACATCTTCAAATATTTCTTTAAGTTATTTTTCTTGATATTATTTCTACTACATGAACACATTAAATGTTTCTTATCACATCATTATCAATAATTTTCTCCACACAATATCAACCAAACAATTATTGTAAATATTACATGTTTATACTCACAATATAACAAACACAATATATAATATGTGAATATATTTACTCATGGATCGTACATAATATTCTAATAATATTTATCAAATTTAATTATTAAAATCAAAACATATATTATCAAATAAAATATTAATATAACATATTACTTACTTGATTCAAATGCACATATAGAAATACTATAGATAAGACTAATCATGTTAAAATATCACGTATAAATTCAGATAAATTAATATATATAAATTAAGATTTTAATTAACAATAAAATGTTACATTCATCGAGAATGATTTTTCTTTTTTTGCACTATTTTCTCACTTATGGTGAGAAAGAATGAGTATTTTCTACTCTCATTCTTTAAGAATGAAAAATTAACCTTTTTTCATTTTTCTAAACCATTTTCTCACTTCTTGTGAGAAAAAAATTATTGTTTTTTATTCACCTTATTCAACAATGAAAAGTTTTCTCTTTTCACTTTTTGTATTATTTTTCTCAGTCTTAGTTAGAAAGAAATATTTTTTTCACCTTTTGTATTGCTTTCCTACTTCTGGTGAAAAAAAATTCTTCAAATTCATTTCTTTGATAAGGTATTTATTACCTTTTACAAAAATACTTTTAGAATTTCTTTATTTAATAGTGTCTTTAAGACACATTACGTGTAAATAAATTTCACATTTACGTGAGAAATCTTACTTTGTAATAAGAAATAAAAAGAATATGACTTTATCTTATGCTAGATCAAATTATAATAAAATTCATATGCATCAACCATTTCGACATTATTTTCTCACTTATGGTGAGAAAAAATACCTTTACTTTCACTTTTGCATTACTTTCTTTTGGTGAGAAAATATTCTATTTTTTTCTATGATAGAGTCTTCAAGATTCTCAAATGATCAAATTCACAATTACCTAAATAAAACACAAATATTCTACCAAACACATGGTATGAATAATGAAAATAGAGAAAGGAAAAATATGACATTGCAATATGAATCCCTAAGAACAACTTTCTCCAATCAAATTTTGCAAAAGGCTTTTTCTTGTAAGTTAGAATACCAATTGTGGATGGCTCATGGCAAAAAGACAATTGTGTTGATAATGCATTAAATAAATTATAACTTGAAGTAGAAAGTAGAAAGAAAAGGAAGTAGAGAATAAAAAGAGAATACAAGAGTTTAAATAAAATGATAATTGTGTGTATTAATTTCAAGATGAGTAACTTACTTATAGATACAAAAATAATTACATATTTACAAGAGATAAATAGAAATAAGATAAAGGAAAATTTAAATTACATATTTATCCTAACTTCTACTTTTATATATACAAATAGATTATTCATAACAGTAACTCTTTTTATCCTTAAAAAATGGAAAAATTCTAAATTATATATTTGTCGTCACTTCTACTTATATATATAGATAGAGAGAGGGGGGGGGGGGGAGAGAAAAAAGATATATCTTATGAGAGAAAATATCTTACACGAGAATGAGATGATTAAATCTATACTGCATAATCATAAATGGAGGATTGGGATTTAATGTAAAAAAGTCTCATGACTTTTTAAGTAATCATATGATTTTAAATCTTGATCGTTTATGTTTGGTTATATGATCTAGATTTAATCTTTTCACTCTCATATAAAATAATTTTCTTTCATATGATATTTTCTCTCTCTCTATATATATATATAGATAGATAGATAGATAGATAGATAAGGATTTTGTATAGCTTATTTATTTGTTGTCTCTTTTTTTCAGAAAAAAAAATAGTCATTAATTTCTTAGGACTATATTATATATATATATATTTAATTTCTTTTGATTGTGTTGTATATTTTTCTTTATCAAGTTTTATAGTTTCTAATTTCTTGGAATATGATCTTATCTTTATTTTTTTTTAAATCTTTCGATTGACTAAATAAATAAGGACTAATTTAGGGCGGTTCTAAGTTTTTGGTTTTTGGGTTTTATCATTTGAATATGAATTTGTATGAGCATTCACTTTATTTGTATATGACTTCATGTTGGATTCTTTTATAAAAAATGAGTTGGTTGTTGTTTAACTTTCGATTATAAATGCATTTATTCTTTTAAAAAAAAACATGTTGTTAAATTTCTATTGTGAATACTTTTTATTATGAGCACCTTCTAATATATTGTTATTCTAACGATTTGTTACAAAGTCCCAAACAATAGCTCCATGGGCATTTTATGAAGGCTACAATAATGAAATTCCCATAAGAACCTAGTTTGTTGATATAAAAGGAATAAGGTTGGACATAAAATACAAAGGAAGAGAGGGAAATTCAACATAATAGTAATGGATATGAGCTTGAAGAAAGTCAACTACCTCACACATGTTGCAACTTACGAATTTGTCATCAAGTATTCGAGACAACATTTTTAGGGACCACCAAAACAAACTACTTTCTTGGGCGAAGATGAACTCAAGTTGTTATTGAACCTCTTGAGATACTGCATTAAGATCAACCTATTGTTGAACCTATTGGGCATGAAGCTGAAAATGTTATTGAACCTCATGTTGAAGCTAAAGTTGATGATGAACTTCTTATAATGACATTATGCATTCTTGCTTGAATCCACATCCGTGATTTTAATTATGACAAACCATTAACAAAGCAAATTGAAAGGATGATGAAATCAAGTGATGGCTAACATCCCGCTTAAAGTGTTTCAATATTTATTACTTTGAGAAGTAGAAATGTTTTTCATTGTGAGGTATTCAGAATGGTGCTAAAAAAGGTTCTAGAAATTGATGACAATGTTGAGAACTCAAAAAAATTCTTGAACCCCATCAGAATGGTGAAATATGCTTTACTCTTATTAGTTAGTTTCTAATAATATATTGAACAACAAGGCCTTACAGAGAATGCTCATCTAAGGTTATATGAAGAAGATCATAATGAAGATATACAAAGTCAACATCAGAATTATGATGACCAAGATTGTGAATTTTCTGATTAAACAAAATAGTTCAGAAAGACTTATAATGCATCACTTAAACTATATGAAATAATGCATTCACAAAAGTTCATATAAGAAATAATTGACAAAATTTTTGTTGTGCAAACAACCTCAAAAAAGGAAACTCA
Organism: Glycine max; assembly: GCF_000004515.6. Classification (NCBI taxonomy): domain Eukaryota; kingdom Viridiplantae; phylum Streptophyta; class Magnoliopsida; order Fabales; family Fabaceae; genus Glycine; species Glycine max. Next base: position 19,563,726 of record NC_038244.2, read on the forward strand.
ATTCAACTTGATATCGTGAGAAGGAACCCTCTGAATCTAAAAGCTAAAGTTATTCATTAATGAAGAGTTGGAAAATTTTATGATGAATATGAATATTTCCTATTTTAATTATCAAACATGGCTTCATTTCTATTTTTATTTAAATATACATTGGTTTAGATTTATTATGCTTTTCGTTAACTTTATATTTTTATCTTTTTTATCTATAATTATATTCAACCATACACTCTACCTACCTATATTTATTTATGTTGATTTAACATATATCTTAAATAATACCCCATGCATCGCATAGGTCCAACAACTAGTATTTCCTAATGCTTTGCAAGAGGATCTACCAAGATAGCCAATTCAAATTTTCACTCGATACAAGATTAGCTTGATTTTTTTATCAATTGAACCCAAATTTTGTTGAATTTAATGATCAAATGAACATTACACCTCCAATAAACTTCCTTTTGAATTAGTAGTCAAATCCTCATTCATTCGTGCAATTGAATGACTTCCAAATCTTACTTAACCATATATATGCACTTGATTCTAATGTCAATACATAATCATAACATCAACTTACAAAAAATCACTTTTGATTCAATCATAACATACTCTTATTCAAATCACCAATTGAAAGCAATATTTTCATGACAAATCGAATTAGTCAATTTTTGAACATGACATATAATCTCTACACTTAGAAAATTTTACTTACAGCCCCAACACCTCCAAACTCTCCCATATATGAGTCTTGTCCCAAAGGATCTATGTTCCCGGGTCCAAAGCATGCTGCGAATTTGCGAGGATGATGGTGTGACAGAGATGCTGCTATGCTGCAGAGCTTGCATGTCTAGGTGGACGAGTTTGGAGTCGTTAGCGGCGCATCAAAGGTGCATGTGCAACTGGAAAAGAAATAGGGAAAGAAAGAGAGAAAAAAAAGAAGAAATTTGATGGTGTAGTGGTGGCTCTGATTTATGTCATAGTGGCTTTTATAGTGGAGTTATCCCTCACCTCTGACGAATAATTTTGATTTAGGATTTAGGGTTTTATTGTTGCTTATTTTTTTTATGATTGATGAATATTTATTGTTTTGGAATTGTGATGAGTTCTTGTGTGGAATGATGCTTATTTGGATACAATCCTCAAGTATGCCAACTTTGCAAAGCTATTGCATACCTTGTTGGGTCTGTAACAACCATTCCATTGGTTTTCTTTTAAATAAATAAGTAAATAATAAAAAAAATAAGATTAGGTCATTAGAACTCTCACTATATAAACTAACTTTTAACCCCTGAGCAATTCTACAAAACAAATATTCATTTTTCTCTGACTCTCAAGAATTCTAACAGAGCAAACAGAGGAGGAGTTCTAAAGAGCACCAGAAACGTCACCATTGCTAACGGAGAATGCTTGAACGACGACCTCAAGGTAAGGGATGAGTTTCTCATGCTTGAGGATTAGAATGAACATGTATAGGGATCCCTAGAGGATTAATTTAAGTTATTTTGGACTATTTTATGGAATTGAAATCCACACGTTTTTTTTTTCTTTTAATTATTTTAGTTGATTGTGTACATTGTATTGCCGTGAATTTTTGTTGATTGTGTACTTAATTTTAAGTTGAGAAGATGTGATGAATTCCAATTATCTTGATTCGTGTGATTGGATGGTAATTTTATGTATAATTAGTTGTCTCAGAATCAATTTTTGTTTAATTAGATGTCGATTACTTGTTTTGTGTAAATACTTCCACATTACCTTATGTTATATAATTGATACCTAATCACGTTCGTTTTTTATTACTTGGTTTTATATTCGAATTATTGATCCATGTACGCTATTTCATCTTGTTAGTTTTATTTATAACCATGTGCTACAAGGAATATTTGATATAATTTTCAGAATTTCTACCTCGGAGTATAGATTTCTATTTTGTGGTATCACGTGAGTTATATATATGCCTTTATGTTAAATGTTAAGTTATATTCACTACATTGATATATATTCCTTTTTTTTATCAACAAGTGCATTTTTAAAAAAATTATGGAGCAAAAAAAAGTAATTTGGTCAAGGGTATTGCTAGGTGCACTCAGCACTTAAGGTGAAAATACCTAAATACCCCTGGTTATTTTTTTTAAATATTGTACACCCAACATTACATTCTGCGCCTGTTCCTCTTCTCTTCCGCGAGCTGTGCAGTTCCTCTTCTTTTTCCTTCTACGCGTTCTTGCTTCCGCGACCACTGGGCGTTCTTGCTTCCAGCGAAATGGTTGTTGGTTCTTCACCATTGTTAGCGGCGTGGTGGTGGTGCTATTCACCTTGTGCGTTCTTCTTCTTTGTTCTGCTGTTCACCGTTGTTGGTGACGTCGAGGTAAGCGCGTTCTCCTTTCTGCTCCTTTTCTGGTATTGTAGTGTACTTCGTAAAGTAGTATTGATCTGCATAGGGATTTAGGTCTTTCGTAGGTGGTGTAGGTTAGGAGTGAGATGATTCGCAGTAGGAAAGAGTTGATCCGCAAGCATTTTGGCTATGAAGTTCGTGCGTATCAAGTTGATCCGCAGGCGTTTTTGGCTGTGAAGTTCGTCGGATCAAGTTGATCCGCAAGCTTCATGCGGATTAACTTGATACGTAAATGTTTATTTTAATTTTAAAAAATTTATAATTTATGAAAAATGGTTTTTATTAGTGTTTAGGGTTAGTTTTGAGGCTTTTAGGCTGAAGTAGAGTACGGTTGAATTTGGAAAATGCTATTTGGTTTTGTTTTGAGGCTTGTTTTAGTTGTTTTGTTTGTAATTGATACAATATTTCATGTGGCGTGGCGTCTTTTCTATGCTTTTTTTCTCCAAATATTGTTTGCTCTTTACTTGAAGTTGCAAGGGATTAAGTCCCTCATTCTATTTCTAGTGGAGTCCTTTTCATGTTTAATATAATGTTATTTAATTTCCCTAAGCTTTGAGTGAACCCGTTCCCTTCTATTTTACCACACATCTTTGATATTTGAGCATTATCATATGTTGTACATTCTATTCACTGTGCTGCTTCATATCCCATGCATGAATAACATGTCTATAATCTGGTTAAATAATGATTTGAACATATGTCCTCTCTTAAGGAACAACTAAAACAAGGTTTTAAATTGTGGTTGCTGTTTGAGATTTTGTTGCAATTCTTGGTATTGTGGAAAATTGCAGACAAAAGTAGCAAATGTATCCACAATTGTGATAGTAGATACCCAAAAGTAGTGGCTGAAACCTTGGTTATAGACTTCCTAAAATTGTTGAATGATAGATCATGGTTAAGACTGAACCCAACCATTAGGCACATGAGAAAATGAGCAAAGAAATATGTCGAGAGTGACATTTAGGCAAAAACTATATCCAAATAATGTTTAGAAACACACATTGAACTATATCCAAATAAGTATTGGGCAAATAAAACATTTTGGTCACTCACTCCTTCCTACTTGTCATCATATATTTAGACACTCCTCCAAACCCAACAATTCCATTACCAAGTCTTCTTCAAACTGGTCAATCATTCGAAAGTCCAAACCCAAACACAAAGCACCAAATTTCTCCAACCTTCACCTTCAATATAAAATCCCTACTTTCAAAACCTCTCCCAAACCAAACCAAATCAAATTTCCAAAACCATACACACACACACACACACACAAGCCCTGAAATCCAAATCATCCTTTAAACCTAAGCACTACCCAACCGCATATCAAACGAAAAAAGGTTGCAATCAATGAATGCACCACAAAGCACAAATTAAAATCAAGGGAAAGAACATATCAAAGAATGATGCTTGTCATATGCCTCAAAGTAGTAAACTAATTAGGTCCAAAACTTGCTGAAATTATTGTATGATAGATCATTAACCATGAAATTGATGAAACTTGCTGAAAAATATCAACAAAAAGTATGTCGACATTTAGGAAAAAACTATATCCAAATAATGTCCAGAAACACACATTCAACTATATCCATTACTAAGTCTTCTTCAAACTGGTCAATCATTCGAAAGTCCAAACCCAAACACAAAGCACCAAATCTCCCAAACCAAACCAAACCATATTTCCAAAACCATACACACACACACATAAAATTTCTAATTCTCCTTGAGAAGGGAAAATGCAAAATACCCTTTGAAATTGTGTGGTTCAGTGATGGAATCTGTGGTAGACATTTGCAGATCATGGTTAAGACTAGAGGAGGATTAGGTCGTGCGTTAGGTAAGGTTGCTACCAAAGGTCTGGGGAGAGGGGATGGTGATGATTCTGACGGTGCTCTCCAGCATCGAAGGCCAACCGCATCGGCACGCAGGCAATAGGTACCTGACATTGTTACCAATGATGTGCCTACGGTACCTGGGACTGAGCCTACTGTAGCTGGCGATGAGCCCATGGTAGATGCTGACGCACAGGACACCAGTGCAGAGACTGACGCACAAGATACCGGTTCAGAGGATGCTGCAGATGAGGCTGAGGGATTTCCTGGTGGACCTAGGGACCCATCAGTGCTTTTGGAGTATGCTGAGCATGTTTCAGCCAGCGTATGGTCCAGACAGGTATTTATAATATTCAATTTAAGTTATCTATTAAATGTTATTTTTTATTGAGTTTTTGGTTACTTTAAAATATTATTTTAATAAATTGTCTGTTCCTTTATACTTCAATTCAGGAACGGCCGGAGTTGAAGTTATCCTCCCATGGGAGGAAGGTGCATAAATTAGGCAGACATGTTCCTGCAATTGAGGAGATGGTTGTTGGGACATGATTAATTCATCTGATTGCGTGTTCAGTAGACACCGACGATCGAGGACTTATATCCCCATTTGTCGAGAGGTGGCACCGGGAGACGAGTACTTTCCATCTTCTAGTGGGGAAGGTATTCATCACGTTGGACGACATCACGTCTCTTCTTCATCTGCCGATCGTTGGCGACTTCCACGCCTTCCAGCCTCTGCACATCAACGAGGCGGTGTTGATGTTGGTTAAGTTACTGATGGTCTCACCAGAGGTAGCCATGGCCGAGACAAGACACTGTTGTGGACTATACGTACGCCTGCAGTGGCTACGAGACGTATACCGGCATAGATGTCAGACCCAACACTGGACAGCTGCAGCTCGTGCTTATCTTCTGCATCTTCTGGGTTACACTCTTTTTGCTAATAAGAGTGTAACCCATGTTCATGTTGTACACTTAGACGCCCTGCGTGACCTCACTCAGGCTAGGAGGTATGCATGGGGAACAACTGGCCTTGTCCATATGTACGATCACCTTAATGATGCCAGTATCAGCACCAGCCGACAGGTTGATGGTTACATCACGTTGTTATAGGTAATTAACATGTTTTTCATAATTTAATTACAAAATTTTTTTAATGAGGATATTTTATTTCAGACGTTCATTTGAAATTTGTATGATTTTCATGTAACCTTTGTAGTGTTGGATATATAAGCACTTTCCGTCTGTTGCGGAGTGCAATGCTGATCCAGACTATGACGAGGTGTCATCATGTGCATGTCGGTGGATTGCCACAAAGAAGACACAACCCTCCTTGAGATATCGCATCCATTCATGACTGCACCACAGACATCAGATCCTCCTCGAGATGAATCTGGGACACAGCCCAGACATATCCCTCAAGAGCCAGCACCAGCATCGACACATGCGAATACTGATGCGAACGAGCCCAGACATGCAGTGGTAAGTGTTACTATTTGGTTACATATGGAAGCAATGTCTTCCAAGATTATTTTGATGATGCCAAAGAATCAAGAGTTAAGAAAATTCCAAAGAATCAAGATTCAAGTTTCAAGAATCAAGATTTCAAGAATCAAGTTTCAAGAATCAAGATTCAAGAACAATCAAGATCAAGATTCAAGACTCAAGATTCAAGAGTGCACAACGGAAATTAAAAATCTATTACACAACTTTTCGGAAAATCTATTACACATTCTATTTTCAATGAAACTTTACTAATTAAAATCTATCCTTCATAATGTTACCAAAAGTAAAAGCAATAATTAAAGTGCACAACGGAAATTAAAGAGTGTAGGGAAGAAAAAGACAAACACAAGAGTTTTATACTGGTTCGGCAACAACCCGTGCCTATATCCAGTCTCCAAGCGACCTACGGTCCTTGAGATTTGTTTTCAACCTTGTAAAGTCCTTTACAAGCAAAGATCCACAAGGGATGTACCCTCCCTTGTTCTCTTTGAACAACCTAGTAGATGTACCCTCCACTAGAACTGATCCACAAGAGATGTACCCTTTCTTGTTCTCAGTCACAACAACCCAAGTAGATGTACCCTCTACTTGTACCACAAAGGATGTACCCTCCAATGTGTTAAGACAAAGTTCTCAGGCGGTTAGTCCTGCGAAACTTTATGAAGGGGGAAACAGAAGAATTCTCAGGCGGTTAGTCCTTTGAAATATTTTGTTTATGGGAAAGGGAAGAATCAAAAGAATTCTCAGACTGTGTCGTTTTGAATTCTTTGACAAGGGAGTAGGGAGACACAAAAGAATTCAGGCGGTTAGTCCTTCGTTCTTTTGGAAAAGGGATAAAAGAGACACAAAAAGAATTCAGGTGGTTAGTCCTTGGCAAATTCGTTTTGGCAAAAGGAGAAAGGAATGAAAAAGATGAATATCACACTTTTGTTTTCAAGGTTTAGAAAACCAGAAAACTTTAGAAAGCTTTTGGCAAAGGAAGAAGAAGAAGAAATTCAAGAAGATGCTCAAAGAGATTCAAAGGTTGTAAAGGATTGTAAATAATTGTTATGAATGAATGTTAAAATCAAGTCAAGGTCTTGCTTTTATAGACTCTTCATGTCTGGTCAAGAAAACCATTAGAAGAGTTATAACCTTTAGAAAAACTTGAAAACCATTGGAAGAGTTACATCTTTTGATTTTTATTCAAAACTTATCACTGGTAATCGATTACCAAATCATTGTAATCGATTACACAAAGCATTTTTGTGAAAGGATGTGACTCTTCACAATTGAATTTGAATTTCAACGTTCAAACACACTGGTAATCGATTACCAAAAATCTTGTAATCGATTACACCATTTTGAAATTAATTGGAACGTTGTAAATTCAGTTTGAAAGCTTTTGAAAACAAACTTTGCTACTGGTAATCGATTACAGTAAACTGGTAATCGACTACTAGAGATTCAAAACTCTTTGGTAAAAGCTTTTGTGAAAACTTCATGTGCTACTCAATGTTTTGGAAAACTTTTTAGTACTTATCTTGATTGAGTCTTTTCTTAATTCTTGAATCTTGAGTCTTGAATCTTGATCTTGATTATTTTTTATTCTTGATTCTTGAAACTTTAAACTTGATTCTTGATTCTTGAAATCAAATTTCTCTTGATTCATGAATTGTTCTTGACTCAATCTTGAAGTCATTCTCTTGGGCTTTTTGTCATCATCTTTGTTATCATCAAAACAACTTGAATCAATCTTGATTCATCACCATGAAGCTTGCTTCTGCAAACCTCCCTTCTTAATTATTCCGAGGCCACTTGATCCAATAAGTGATATCAGAGCAGGTATCTTGAGAAAAGTTTCACAACTTCAAGATTCATGGCCTCCTCAAATTCTCTGTTTCCTGAAGGAAACTCCATCCATAGGCCACATATATTTAATGTTGAGGGTTACCACTATTGGAAAACCCGAATGCAAATCTTTATTGAAGCCATAGATTTTAACATTTGGGAAGCAATAGAAATAGGACCTTACATACCCACCATAGTAGATGCAGGCACTAGCATAACAACACAAAAACCTAGAGATAAATGGACTGAAGAGGATTGAAGAAGAATCTAATATAGTCTTAAAGCCAAAAACATCATCACTTATGCCCTAGGAATAGATGAATATTTTAGAGTGTCAAACTGTTCAAATGCAAAGGAGATGTGGGATACTCTCCAACTTACATATGAAGGCACCACTGATGTCAAAAGATCTAGAGTCAATACCCTTACACATGAATATGAATTATTTAGGATGAACCCTAATGAAAACATCCAAAGTATGCATAAAAGATTCACACACATAGTCAATCATCTTGCCTCCTTAGGAAAAACCTTTCAAAATGAAGATTTAATTAATAAAGTTTTAAGATGCTTCAGTAGGGAATGGCAGCTCAAGGTAACTGTCATTTCTGAAAATAAAGATCTTTCCTCTATGTCTCTTGCCACTTTGTTTGGCAAACTGTAGGAACATGAAATGGAACTTCAACGTCTCAACCAAAATGAAGATACTGACAAAAGGAAAAGAAGCATAGCACTCAAGGCCTCCTCCTCAATGCAAGAAGAAGAAGAAGAAGAAGAAGAATCTGATGATGAAGAGGACTTCTCACTCTTTGTGAAGAAGTTTCATAAATTCGTCATAAATAGAAGAATGGAGAGAAGCCATAACTTCAACAATGGGAAGAAATCCCAAGAAGTTTCTCCTACACTTAAATGCTATAAGTGTAATCAACCTGGTCACATAAAGGCAAACTGCCCCTCAAATGAGTCATGGCCCGAGAAGAATGAGAAGAAAAGATATAAAGAAAGAAGATCCAAGAAGGTGTATATTCCTTGGGATGACAATGACTCATCCGATGGTTCAGAGAAGGAGATCAACCTTCTATCCAAGGACTATGAAAGTGATGAGAACATTTCTCAAGAAGTTTAAGTAAGAAAAACAAAAGTCTGACTTCCATCTTTAAAGATCTAAGCACTTGAATCATGAAAAAGGTAACATCAAAACCATTATCTTTTAAAATAAAGTTGGTTGAAATTTCTCTTTTATTTAACTTGTTTATATGAGGACTAACAAAATTTTATTTGTTTGTCTTGTTTGATTGCTATAATGAGTTTGTGCTCATATGTTTAGTTGAGTTATCTTCCTTTCTCAAAATATGAAGATTATCATGGTTGATGATACCATAATCTATATCTTTCAATTGTTGTATGATTACTTGTATGATGTGTTTAGAAGTATTTGATTGATTGCTCATGTTTTTCAAAACCGTTATATTATATAAAATTATTTTTTGATATATTAAAACTTTCTATGTTCATCTTAGTAAGTGTTGATTTTTTATTATTGTTGTTTTAGAACAAGTGTCTGGTAATCAATTACCTTCTCATGTAATCGATTACAGGCAGTTAGACTAAGTGTAATCGATTACAACATTTCTGTAATCAATTACGTAATCGATTAAAGAACGTATGTGTCTATAAATTCGAAATTTCAGAAACTGCGAGAACGCGATTTCTGCAGAACTCAAACCCAAAATCCCTAAATCTTCAAAACTTGATTTCTCCCTCAATTCTCAACCAAATCACGTCCCACAAAGCCCAAAATTCATCTTTTTTCATTCTCTTTCATTTCAATCGATTGAAATTTCGAATAAGTTTCTCAAATGACGGAACCATCAAAGAAGCGAAAAGGGATTGCGACTTCATCCACAGTCACTAGAACACGAAGCCACAAAACATCCAAGGAGCAAACATCTCAAATTCCTCCCTCAATATCATCTCCTACGTTGTTTTCCTCGAAAGAACAATGTATCCGGTACAATTCTCTTTTCTCTTCTCGTTCCATTATCGACCCTAAGTTCGTAGACTTAGCTTTCTTTGATGATGAAGTGTTTGATTGCTTTCAAGCATTTCAAAATTTTGGTTTAATTCAGTTTATCTCCATGAAACTTCCTTTTTACCCTGAATTGGTTAAAGCTTTTTATTCAAACTTGGAAATTCAAGAAGATTCCTTGATTTCTAAAGTGTATAAGATTAAGATGATCATAGACCATTCCCTTTTCTTGGATCTCACTCAATTATCAAGTGACGGTGTACCATCTAAGGGTTCACTTGATGATGAGTGGAAGTTTGATTTCTCTGTGTCTGATGCCCCCCGGATGGTTTGCACCAACCAAGCAGATATGATCGGAAGGCTTCTTGCCTGTTCATTGGCATTTGAATGTCGCATCATGCACTACTTGATTATGCGCATCCTACTCCCTAGATCTTCCAACCTTGCACAAGTGTCTGAGGAAGATTTGATAATCATGTGGGTTTTCTTAACCGGTCGTCAAATCAACTGGGCTCATCTTATGAGATATCGCATGCATAAGGCATTGCGATCAAATGCTCCACTCCCATATCCCCATTTGATTACTTTGTTTCTACAACATTTCAATGCCCCTCTTGACTCTGAGCCCTTTGTCAAAGTCAAGAGATCCTTCTCTATAGGTGCAAATGTAGTTTCTTCCTTCGATTACCACAAAGAGAGGGATGGCTCTTGGGTAAAGAAGGATGCTCCAGTACAGGCCGCTGAAGACTGCTCTCCATCACCACATTCTCAGAGAGATGACTCTTCATCTCTTATGCACAACATTCTTGAAAGGTTTGATGGACTTCAAACCTACTTTGGTGAAAGGTTTGATGCTTTGGAATGACAAGTGGACACGCGATTCAACGCAATAGACTTAAGGATCACAAAGGTTGAAGAAGATGTCACCATCATTCGCGATTGCCTTGATTTACCTCCACCACCACCATCAGTTTAGACATTATTATTATTATATTTTGTTTCTAAAGCCTTGTATTTGGCTATATGTTTATGACATTTGAACACTTAGTATTTTTAATATTTGCTTAGTATGACTGAATATTTATGGGTTGTGATATATGACTATGTGGTTTGCATTTCAATTTGGTTTTATTCATGTTTTGCTTTATGTATGGTTTAGAATCTTTTATGTTTATTTTACAAAGTATGCTTTGTGTATGTATGTTTTAGAATTATTCATGCATGTTTTATTTTACGCACTTTGGCCTTTTTGATGTTGCCAAAGGGGGAAAGAAAATGGGTATTTTAGAAATAAAGATATTGTATTTTTCAAAGCTTTAAAATTAAGCATAAATTAAAAAAGAAAAGGGGAGAAAGAGATGAGTGAACGGTAGGACAAAACTTGTATGCATCCTCTTGATTTCAGGATTGTCATCATCAAAAAGGGGGAGATTGTGGAAGTAATGCCTTCCAAGATTATTTTGATGATGCCAAAGAATCAAGATTCAAGTTTCAAGAATCAAGAACAATCAAGATCAAGATTCAAGACTCAAGATTCAAGAATCAAGAGAAGACTCAATCAAGATAAGTACTAAAAAAGTTTTTCAAAACATTGAGTAGCACAAGAATTTTTTTACAAAATCTTTTACCAAAGAGTTTTACTCTCTGGTAATCGATTACCAGAAGGTAGTAATCAATTACTAGTAGCAAACATTGTTTTCAAAACTGATTTACAAAGCTGTAATCGATTACCATGAGCATGTAATCGATTACCAATATTTTAAAACGTTAGATTTCAAATTTCAAGAGTCACAACTAATGAATAAACATTTTCAAATCATTTTGAACTTGTGTAATTGATTACACAATACTTGTAATCGATTACCAAAGTTTCTAAACATTTTAATTTTCAAAATTTAAATATGAAGAGTCACAGCTGTTGATGTGTAATCGTTTACACCTTGATGGTAATCGATTATAGTGACTGATTTCAAAAAATAAATTTTCAAAAGTCACAATTCTTAAAGTGACTTATTTCTGAAGATTTTTTCAAAAGTCACAACTTTTTAAGTGACTAGTTTTCAAAAGAGTCACAATTTTTAAAAGGTGACTAGTTTTAAAGAAATTGCCAAGAGTCATAAACTTTAATTTAAGTCATCAAATGATTATAAATATGTGACCATGGCATGAATTTCATGACAAGTTTTCATAAGAAGTTTTTTACAAAATTTTCTGATTCATTTCTCAACTTCTTTCTAAGAGTTTTTGTTCAAAACTTTCTCTTCCAAGAAAAGTTCATTGTTAAAAAACTTGTGCTATTTTTCTTCTTCATTCACTTCTCCCTTTGCCAAAAGAATAGAAGGACTAACCGCCTGAATTCTTTTGTGTCTCCCTTCTCTCTTTCCAAGAGAATTCAAAGGACTAGCCGCCTGAGAATTCTTTTGATTCTTCCCTTCCCCTTAAGCAAAAGATTTCAAAGGACTAACCGCCTGAGATATATTTTGTTTCCCCTTACAAAGATTCAAAGGACTAACCACATGAGAATTCTTTGTCTTAACACATTGGAGGGTACATCCTTTGTGATACAAGTAGAGGGTACATCTACTTAGGTTGTTGTACTGAGAACAAGAGAGGGTACATCTCTTGTGGATCAGTTCAAGTGGAGGGTACATCTACTTGGTTGTTCAAAGAGAACAAGGGAGGGTACATCCCTTATGGATCTTTGGCTTGTAAAGGATTTTACAAGGTTGAAAGAAATCTCAAGAACCGTTGGTTGCTTGGGGACTGGATGTAGACACGGATTGTGGTCAAACCAGTATAAATCTTGTGTTTGTCTTCTTCTTCCCTATACTCTTTAATTTTCGCTGTGTACTTTTAATTGCCGCTTTACTTATCATTAAGTTATTGTTATGTACTTTCTCAACTTAGTAGTAAAGCCTAATTAAATCTAGTAACAATAAGAAGGATAAGTTTTTAATTAGTCAAGACACATTAATAATTAATTCAATTCCCCTTCTTAATTATTCTGAGGCCACTTGATCCAACATTACATGTATGTCATATACTTGAATTATTTTAATACTAATTTGTGTAATTCGTTTGTTTTCAATTTAGCAGGAGGCTTGCCATGCCATCGCAAAGACGTTGGAGCATCATCTCAGCCTAAATGAAGTCTCGCCAGGCACATCGACACATGAGGTCATCCAAAAATGCCTCAGGATTGCCAGGGGTGTCACAGAAGACCGCAATGGGCATGCTGGGTCTCGACGTAGGTGGCGCACGGATCAACCATAGTTTATTGACACCTTTCATATTATCAGTTTTGGACGATGTATTTACATGTTATTTTTAAATTATGTTTATATTACTTGATTCGAAATTCATAGAAATATTAAGAATGAAAGTAACTAAATTAGAAATGTTATATTATTATTGCCTTAGTAAATTAGAAATGTCATTTAAAAATTAAAACATATCTACATTATTTATTACTAATTAATTAATTTAATGAAAATTTGTTTAAATAAAGCTTAAATTTTAAAAAGACTTGCGAATCAAGTTGATCCGTAAAAGGCATGCAAATCAAGTTGATCCGTAAAAAACATGCAGATCAAGTTGATCCGCAAATGTAAATAAGGCAGGAGCAGTTTTAGAATTTTTTAACTATGTTGGGTGCACTAGCAATAATGCTGGGTGCACCTAGCAACAACCTTTGGTCAAAAGCCTACTAGGCACACATATAGGAAAAAAAACAACTCTGGTATGATTTGAATTCGTGGATTCCTTATCCATGTGATAAATGTGTGAGCTAATAAATACAACTTTATGTTTATATTATTGTTATTGTACACTTATATATATATATATATATATATATATATATATATATATATATATATATTTTAAATGTAAATATATTTAAAATCTTTGAAGTAGATATATTTTATCATTATAATACATGTTTATCTATTTGTTAAGTATATTTTGTAGTTAGTTAATTTTTGAGATGTTAAATTATGAACATGAGATATGGTTGTGAATAAGTGAGTGGTTAATACTTGATGTGATATTACTTATGTTATGAGTTGTGAATTATACAATAACCCGACTGGTTTTTATCTTGGAAAAAATGTTTATGCCGAAGTATTAAAAGAAAAGTGTATGTTACAAGTTAGGAACCTGAAGTGTTAAATTGTAGTACAATGTGTTAAATGTTTTTGAAACACTAGTGTGAGGTCGTGAGTATTGTATAATTCATGAGTATTGTCTGCATGCAAAAATTGTTTTTAGGGGTTGGACCTGAATCAGGAAGGTGAGACCCTAACTGATTCTTCAAAGTCTAGGCCTCGGGGGTAAAGACACTCGGTTTAAGTGCTCTTTTAAGCTTATGTTGATCTCGTAACATTCTCGCAAAACAGAGTGACCTTAACTGGTCACCTTATGATTTTACTTAGTGAGAGTCACTTGACATACCCATTGTGTGGCGCATCTTGTTATGTACTTCTAAGCGCCCAGTGTGATTTTTCACTGACATGGTACCACATTGCATATAGGATTGAGTCTCATTATAATTGTTGCATAACGCTTGTGAATTGTGTTTATTATGAAATTGGTGATTGTTGTTATGTCTTGACTCGAGTGTGTGATTCATGTGTAATGTGATTGGTGATTGAAAAATAAATTTTAAATGATAAAGTGATGAAGTGTCATGGATTGTATTAAGTTGAATTATGTTATGAATAATTGTATAATGTATTTTGCTTATGTTTTTGTTTATTCGTATTTTATTTAGAAATGTGATAACTCACTCCCGGTGTTTGTTTGTGTTTGGGCATATGATGAGTTTCATGCTAGAAATGAAGAGGCTTAGCTTGTGCTTGTGAAATGCTCTAACAAATGTGACATTGGGACATATTAATTTATTTCATATGTCATAATTCCATAAAAATATAGTTATTTTATGTTTTCCGCTTTAGTGTGACTTCTTTTCATTCAGAATATGTGACCTTATTTTGAGCTGAGATGATTTTATCATTTATTTAAACAAGTTCTATTATGATTTCACTAAGTGAATGTGAACCCTTTACCCTTTTGAAATGTTTTTATTTAAATGTGTTTTAAAACTTTTAATTAATTCTACATTCTTATTCCTTTTATTATTAGTATATATATATATATATATATATATATATATATATGTGTGTGTGTGTGTGTGTGTGTGGGATAGAGGGTGTTATAGGGTCACTCACGTTGCTTCAAATATGATTTATAATAAACATAAAGTCATTTAGTATTAGAGGGAAGTGGGATGAACATTAATTTGAATGACACGTGTGGAGGGACTCATTCGGTGCGATAAGAAATTTTTTGTATAATATTGTCAATCTTGTATGATGTTGAGGTACTACTGGTACCATTCTATTAGTGATGTTGAAGAAGATATTAAATAAGGGAGGGGAAGATGCATTTTTTTGGTAGTTTATAATTTTTGAAATAAAATAAATATAATAACAATTTTTAGTCACTACTATTTTAAATTTCTTATTAAAAAAATTCAGTTAACAGAACAAGTATCATTATTGAAAAAAAATAATGTATTAAAATATGATACTTTAAAAATTTAAAATATCAAAATACAACTTTTAAACATTAATTACTAAAATGAAACATATGAATGATACAATGAAGAAAAATGACATTAAATCTTTTTTTAAAATCCTCTAAAATCATAGTTGAATATTCCCCGTAAGTCCGGTTCGTGTGACCGGTTGGACCTACCGCTTACTCCTAGATAGGTTTATAACTATGCAAAAACATAAACAACAAACATAATAATCATTCTCTTCCAGAACTAAGATTGACTCTTCTGTTCGGGAACTCTTTTTTCTCTCAACCTCACTCTTCGGGATAGATGAATGGAAGAACACTCTTGAGAACCGTCATCCCCAAACCACAACAACACCACCACCATTGTCGTGGTTTCTCAACATACGACATAGGAACATGCATTTCCACCCTCCAATCATGTGCGCACAATGCAAACCTCTCCAAAGGCAAGGAACTTCACACCCACTTGCTCAAAAACGCGTTCTTCAAATCCCCCATCGCCATCACCAACCTCATCAACATGTACTCCAAGTGCTCCCTCATCAACCATTCCCTCAGAGTCTTCAACTTCCCCACCCATCACAACAAAAACATCTTTGCCTACAACGCGCTCATCGCTGGCTTCCTTGCAAACGCGTTTCCCCAACGTGCCCTTGCTCTGTATAACCAAATGAGGCATCTAGGTATTGCTCTTGACAAGTTCACTTTCCCGTGTGTCATCAGAGCCTGTGGTGATGATGATGATGGTGTCATGGTTATGAAGATTCATGGCTTGTTATTTAAGCTTGGCTTGGAATTGGATGTGTTTGTTGGCAGTGCGCTGGTTAATACTTACCTGAAATTCGGGTTAGTGAGGGAGGCGTACCGGGTGTTTGAGGAATTGCCTGTGAGAGATGTGGTGCTTTGGAATGCCATGGTTAATGGGTTTGTGCAGATTGGGAGGTTTGAGGAGGCTCTTAGGGTGTTTAGGAGGATGGAGGGAAACAGGGTGGTTCCTTGTAGATACACAGTTACTGGGGTTTTGTCGATATTTTCTATGATGGGGGATTTTGACAATGGATGAGCTGTTCATGGGTTTGTGACAAAAATGGGTTATGAATCCGGAGTTGTTGTTTCTAATGCACTGATTGATATGTATGGGAAATGTAAATGTGTTGGTGATGTGTTGAGTGTGTTCGAGATGATGGACGAGATATATATTTTTCATGGAACTCGATCATGTCGGTTCATGAACGGTGTAGTGATCATTATGGAACTTTGAGGCTTTTTGATAGAATGATGAGGAGCAACAGGGTTCAGCCTGATTTGGTCATTGTTACAACAATACTTCCGGCTTGTACTCATCTAGCAGCATTGATGCATGGTAGAGAGATACATGGGTATATGGTTGTAAATGGGTTGGCAAAGGAAGAAAGTCACGATGTTTTTGATGATGTTCTACTGAACAATGCTTTGATGGACATGTATGCAAAATGTGGGAACATAAGAGATGCGCGAATGGTTTTTGTTAATATGAGAGAGAAGGATGTGGCATCATGGAACATCATGATCACTGGTTATCGAATGCATGGTTATGGTGGTGAGGCATTGGATTTTTTTCTCGTATGTGTCAGGCTCAAATGGTACCTAATGAAATCAGTTTTGTTGGATTGCTATCTGCATGCAGCCATGCTGGCATGGTGAAAGAGGGGCTTGGCTTTCTCTCAGAAATGGAGTCAAAATATGGTGTTTCTCCATCCATTGAACACACACCTGTGTGATTGACATGCTTTGCCATGCAGGGCAGCTGATGGAGGCATATGATTTAGTTCTAACAATGCCGTTTAAGGTTGATCCCGTAGGATGAAGGTCTTTGCTAGTAGCCTGTCGTCTCCACAACGACATAGACTTGGCCGAGGTTGCTGCTAGTAAGGTGATTGAACTTGAGCCATACCATTGTGAAAATTATGTGTTAATGCCAAATGTTTATGGAGTTGTTGGTCGATATGAGGAAGTATTGGAGTGGAGGTATACAATGAAGCAACAAAATGTGAAGAAGAGACCAGGCTGTAGTTGGATTGAACTTGTGAATGGTGTGCATGTTTTTATAATAGGTGATAGGACACATCCACAAATTGAATATATTTATGTAGGCTTAAATTCATTGACAGCAGTTCTGCAAGAGCATGGCTACGTCCCCTTTATCTAGCATTTGGTCTGCAAAGAAAGTTAGGCATGAGTTCATGACGACTTATGTTGTTGGGATGGATATGTGTTGAAAGGTAGATCAATAAAGCCTTGGCCATTCAATCTTGCATTTCAAATGAAGCAACCTTTAATACCATCCTTATAAAATGCAGAAATTTAGGAGATATTACTTGTGGAGGACTAATTTTAATGGTCTCTCAATGTTACACCTTATTGAGATTTAGGGTTTCAATGTGTAGTTGAATGCACTATGCAGCAGTCACAGCTGAAGAGACAACAAAATAACAGGTCAAGCCTTTGACAGAGGGAGGCCTCTGTCAGAATCAAGACGAAGAAGCCTCAGATGTTTCATTGAACAATGATGATTCTGGGGATAATTTGAGTGATACAACAACGCCTTAGGTAAACTGCAACCTCTCTTTTTCTTTTACTATGCAATATTTATTTTTTTCCTAAATTTTCTTTGTGTGAATGGTGCCATTGGCAAAGAGGAAAAAAGAAAAAGATTAGGATTTCTCTCCAATTGAACAACTTGATTAATGATGATAGAATTTCTCTTCAATCATATGAGCCAGAGTTATAAATTGTAGTGCAAAAATTTAGCCTTTAGTGTTTGCTTAGAACTGCAACTAGTTTGTTCCAATTTTGAATGGAAAGCTTAGTGACCAACTTTACAATTCATACATAGAACATAAATATTAGGGAAGAGAGCAGAGTGATATCTAACAAAGGGTGACACACAATGTTGTTAATGGCGGATGGCGGTTCATGACGGACAAAAAAATATATACATATCAATATAAATAAAAAAATTAAAAAAAAACAATGGATTGCATTCAAATAAACTAAAAAAGTTTCATGAGTTCATACAATAACTAAGTACCAACACCAAATAAACTTATTCAAGAGTTCAAAATAAGCAAACAATTGATTATTCCTCCCTTTGTGATTTTTGCACTGAAATTACAAACAATTGTGTTTGTATCCCCTTCCACCAGTGGATGACAATATTTCCATCTAGGGTTTGTCTTATTTTTCCTTGTTGCAGTTGCAGTAACAACATTGGATGATGGTTCAGCCATTTAGAAGAGGACTGAACAAAAAAAAATGTGGTGTCAAACAGAAAAAAAAATAAAAACAAGTGTCAAAAATAAAAAAAGGGTGTCAAAAATAAAAAAAGATGTCAAATAGAAAAAAGAGAAAAAGCTCCCGACATAAAAAACGGGTGTCAAACAGAAAAAAAAAAAACAACAAAAAAAATGCACCAGAACAATGTCGTCACCGTCGACGTCTCTCGGTCGTCTGCGTCCTCTCTCTCGTATGCATCTTGCTTGGGTCTCTCGTGTATGTCGTGCGTCATGACTCTCGTGTACGTCGTGCTACTGGCCTGTTGCCGCCATTGTGCTCAAGAACGTCGTGTGCGTCGCCGTCGTCGTCACCGCCGTTCGTGCGCTGGAGACTGCTGTTGGTCACACCACTGAAGACTGTTGTGTTGTTCTGTTCGTGGCTTTGTTCTCGCGCTCCAAGTTTCCTTTTGCAGGAGAAAC
This sequence comes from Glycine max, assembly GCF_000004515.6. NCBI lineage: Eukaryota > Viridiplantae > Streptophyta > Magnoliopsida > Fabales > Fabaceae > Glycine > Glycine max. The sequence goes on from NC_038244.2 coordinate 19,582,635, forward strand.
TCGGGTAGGGTTGAGTCAGGTCAGCCCAACCCCTATGTCGCGCACGTTTTAAAAAATAAACCTGCTATTCCGTCATTAACACTGTAACATCCCATTTTTCGTAAATAAAATTTTAGAGAATAATGATGTTTTATAATTAAATAAATAAAGAAAAATAGTTATAATAAAATAATAATTTTAGAGAAAAAAAGCTATTTTATTTATTCATTTGATAGATGATAAAATGGAGTTCCTTTTTATAAAATAATAAAAATAAATTAATAGAGTAAATAATAAGTTATGAGTATGCTAGGTATAAATAGCGATGTTAGGTCAGTTTTCAGATTGACAATGCCTCCTCTTCCCCTCATTTTCGTTTTTCTTTCTTTTCCTCCCAAAGCCCTTTCTTTTTCCCGCAGCCCTCCAAATTTGTCTTAGAAAAACTATAATCTTGGACTCATTCACCGTTGGATCGTCATGAAATTTGAGCACCACGTTTGTAACCCAATTCTTAGCATTCTAACCGTTGAGAATTGCAAAAATATGTCAGGGCTAAGAGAAATACCCTTCGCACTGTAGCTTTTTCTTTTCCCGCAGAACCTCAAAACTGTCTCAGTAAAACTATGATCCCCGTTTCTTTAACCGTTGGATTTCCACGAAAATTGTATATTTTGTTCAAAATTCAATTGCGGACACCTTCACCGTTGGGATTTACGAGATAATAATCGTGGATGGAGAAAAAGGAATCACATGAAGACAGTACAAATGGAGGCTTCAATCCCTTCTCCGTCTCTCTGACGTTTGAGAACTCTATCGGAGCAGTCGGAGAAAAAACTGGAGGAATCTCAGGGAACCACTAGAGATGCCACTATTGCTGTTGGAAGACACGTGAGTCCTCTTAGAGGTAAGGGATAAGTTATTCACAATTGAGGATTAGTGAGAACATGTGTAGGGATCCTTAGAGGATTAAATTAGGGTTTTATTTTGGAATGTTTATTAAATTTCTATTTTTCCTTTATGATTATAATTAAAATATTGATTTTCTAATGAGAATTGCTCGATAAATTGTGCTATTGATATTTGTATATTTTGACCTATGATTTTGATATAATTGTGTAATATTATTTGAGAGGTTTTACTCCCAAGGTTGTGATAGTCTTTTGTATAAATTGTTATATTGAGGATATGAAATTATGATTCAAATTGTGAGTATGTGGTGAATTGAACATGTGATGAATAATGGAATACATGTATATTGAGATGTGTATTGTGTTGTGAGCTATGAATTGTGCAATCACACAATTGTAAGACCCTTTAAGGGCGACAAGTTTTGCGTGAGGAGTATTGTGATGGGATCCATTGTGGGAACCCGACGAGTTTAATCACAAGCGCAACGAATTAAAATGATTTTGAAAATAATTGAGTAGTTGTGTGTATTGCATAGTTCATAGGTAAAGTGTGTATGATTCATGAGGTGTGATAACATATTATTTTGAGATTATAACATTGTGATTGAAATCGAGTCTATGTGATAAATTGAGTATGCACGTGATTGAGATGTTGTGTGCATTGAGTTGTAAATTGTGGATTGTACAATCACGCGACTATAAGACCCTTTAAGGGCGACGAGTTAATGTTAAGTTCCTTTAAGGGCGACGAGTTAATGCTAAGACCCTTTAAGGGCGACGAGTTAATGTCAAGACCCTTAAAGGGCAACGAGTTAAAAATATTTGAGAACAATTGATGAGTCATGTGTCTTGTATAGTTCATAGATAGAGTCTGCATGCTAAAATGTTTTCTGGGTTGGACCTGAATCAGGAGGGAGAGGCCCTGACGGACTCTTCAGAGTGTAGGCCTTGGGGGTCACCCGACTTGAGTGCTCCTTTAAGCCTATGTTGATCCCATATGGTTGGAATATTCTCGCAAAACATAGTGAGAGTGACTTGACTTGCTAGTGTGTGGTTTGTCTTGTCATGTACTCCTAGGCGCTCGACGAGGTTTTTCACTGACATGGTACCACATTGCATATAGGCTTGAGTCTTAGCATAACTGTTGCATAAGCTTGCTAATTGTTTATAATGAAATTGATGTGTTATTATGTCTTTATCGAAGTGTGTGATTCTTGTGTATTGTGATTGATGATTGAAAGGTATGATTGATGATTAAAAAGTAAAATTGGAATGACAAAGTGGTGAATTAATGTGAGCTATGCTAAGTAAATTTTAGTTGGCTACTATATGTTGTCTTGTTTCTCTTCATTAGTTAGGAATGTTGTACAAGTAAGCTTCATGATGATGAACCAAGTTGATTCAAGTAGTTTTGATGATGACTAAGATGATGACAAAAAGTCCAAAGAATGATTTCTAGATTGAGTCAACAAGTTCAAGATCAAGTTTAATTTCAAGCTTCATGAGAAGAAATCAAGAAGATTCAAAAATCAAGAGAAGTTTGATTTCAAGATTCAAGAAAAGATGAATTCAAGATTCAAGAGAAGAAATCAAGAAGACTTCACAAGGGAAGTATTGAAAAGATTTTTCAAAAAACAAATACAACACAATTTTGTTTTTCAAAAAAGTTTTTCTCAAATTTTCTAAGTTACCAGAGTTTTTACTCTTTGGTAATTGATTACCAGTTTCCTGTAATCGATTACCAATGACAAAGTTTGATTTCAAAAGTTTTTTAACTGAATTTGCAACGTTCCAATTGATTTCTAAATGGTGTAATCGATTACAAGATATTGGTAATCGATTACTAGTGTATCTAAACGTTGAAATTCAAAATCAATTGTGAAGAGTCATATCCTTTCATAAAAAGCTTTGTGTAATCGATTATATGATTTTGGTAATCAATTACCAGTGACAAGTTTTGTATGAAAAGTTAAGAGATGTAACTCTTCCAATGGTTTTCAGGTTTTTCTCAAGGTTATAACTCTTCCAATGGTTTTCTTGACCATACATGAAGAGTATATAAAAGCAAGACCTTGACTTGCATTTCAATTAACTTTTGAATATCTTCTTCTTCTTTTTCTTCCTTTACCAAAAACTTTCAAAGTTTTCTGGTTTCCAAACCTTGTTCTTTCACAGAAAAAAAAAGTGTGTTATTCATCTTTTTCATTCTCTTCTTCCTTTGCCAAAAAGAATTCGCCAAGGACTAACCGCCTGAATTCTTTTCGTGTTTCTCTTCTCCCTTTTCCAAAAGAACGAAGGACTAATCGCCTGAATTCTTTTGTGTCTCCCTTCTCCCTTTTCAAAGAATTCAAAACGACACAGTCTGAGAATTCTTTTGATTCTTCCCTTTCCCTTAAACAAAAGATTTCAAAGGACTAACCACCTGAGATATCTTTTGTTTCCCCTTCACAAAGTTTCAAAGGACCAACCTTCTAAGAACTTTGTCTTAACACATTGGAGGGTACATCCTTTGTGGTACAAGTAGAGTGTAAATCTACTTGGGTTGTTGTGACTAAGAACAAGAGAGGGTACATCTCTTGTGGAACAGTTCAAGTGGAGGGTACATCCACTTGGTTGTTCAAAGAGAACAAGGGAGGGTACATCCCTTGTGGATCTTTGCTTGTAAAGGATTTTAAAAGGTTGAAAAGAAATCTCAAGGACCGCAGGTCGCTTGGGAACTGGATGTAGGCACGGGTTGTTGCCTAACCAGTATAAATTCTTGTGTTTGTCTTCTTCTTCCCTACACTCTTTAATTTCCGCTGTGCACTTTAATTATCGCTTTTACTTTTGGTTAAGTTTCTATTTCTGTTCTTTACTTTCTTAACATTATAGTAAAAGCCTAATTGAATCTAGTAACATTAAGAAGGATAGATTTTTAATTAGTAAAGGTTCATTAATAATTAATTCAATCCCCCCTTCTTAATTATTCCGAGGTCACTTGATCCAACAAATGTGATAACTCACTCCCTGTGTGTTATTTGTGTTTGGATCCTGTGATGATCTTGAACTTTGTGTTCGGCGGAGCAGATGACTAGGTGAATTGTTGAAGAAACCTTGTACTGAAGGACGTTGAGACACAATGCTCTGATAGGATGTGACATTGGGGCATAAGTTTATATTAATTGCATGATGTTAGTCTATTTCATTTTACCTCACTGATTTAACAAAACATTTTGTAAATCTTGGCGACCTTGTTTCGAGCCGAATATATTTTTAATAAGTTTTATTTGGTAATTGAAGTGAATGTGAACCTTTTATCCATGTGATTTTGTTTACCAATATATTTTTATATATTTTTTTTATTTATATATATGTCGGGGTAGAGGGTGTCACAAACGCGATTCCGCCATGACCACCATGGCGCCGCCATATGCAACCCGCAATGCCACCGCTATTTGGTGGCATTTTTTCGAAATTCCGTGACGCCATTCCACCATGGCGCCGCCATGGCCGCTTTTTAATAACACTGTGGCACATGACAACTTATTTTCGAAATGGAAGTCTTGATGTTTGGTTGGAGAAAGTTTTAGTCCAAATAGGTGTTAGACTTTTGGAAAGCATACCAATTGTCATTGCAGGTTACACATTTATAAAAGAGTTCGTCTCCACAGGTACTTGGGATAAAGGTTACCAGTTCAATAATTATGTACAAATTTGATTGAATGTCATTAGTTTTGGTTCAACTAACTAAAGATAACTTAAAGTAAAAGAATAGTGAAAATAACGGATTTACGAAAATAACGAAAATAATAGAATTACAGGAATAACGGAATTTAGTGCGTCGGAAATACGTAAAATTACGGAAACAAATTTAATTAATTCAAGAAAACATAGGATTATATTTCATCATTCATATCCTTAGTATCCTAATAAGATTACCATATATGAATCATTTTCTAACATTACTGATGCACACATTAAGTTGTCCCAAGTTGATCCCTCAAACTTGGAACCTAAGAATATTTATTAAATATCGATCACTCGCATATGCAATAAATACCCTAACATTACAATTATATTCTCGTGTTTTTTGCAATCAAAACTTTATGCTCTATTCCTGGCTACGTAACGTAAAGAGTGAAATCATTATGTTCAAATTCTAAGATTACTTTTCCGTTTCACTTAAAATCCAATTTCATGACACTAGTAATCAAATAGAATCAAGCATTATGAGTAGAATGAAATCACCAATAATGAGTAGAAAAGATTCATACATATATAATATCAAAATGGATATATAAGGGTATAAAGATTATGTCCAATCCTTAAGAAAAATTAACCGATCATTACGCAAACAAGAGAAATGACAGGGGATGTGATCCACGGTCACAACTCTGCAGCGCCTCAACTCTACTTTTCCTTTTCTCCTTCTTCTTCCTTGCTCTCTCTGCATTTTTCTCTGCTTTTTGGTTATGCTGGATGATCTTCTCCCTTCAACATACATGACTATTTATAGAAACACAGCCTAGGAGAGCAGACAAATTCGCCCAGGCGAGCTGTAGCTCACCCAGGCGAGTTGCTTGCTTAGGGCTGAAGTAAGATCTTTAGCCCAGGTGAGCTGGTTGCTAGCCTGGATGAATTTGAGGTAAGAAATCTTTGTGAAAAGATCATTTTGCCCTTCCTTTTGGCTTTGTTTCTGAATCTAACAAACAACCATCAAAGCCTATAAAATCATGAATGAATCTTTCATATTTAAACAACAACATTAGTAAATGTACACTATATATAAAACAATTAGATTTTAAGGGTAATTTATAAGAAAATTATTATAATTGAAAGATAAGGGCTAACAATTTAATCCCAAAAATAATTGAAATTTGACACTTATCAATAGGTTGTCGAGAAGGGAGCTTTCACAATTAAGGATTGGTGGAAGGCATTTGAATCTGAAAAAAGTGCTTGCAAGAAAGCTTCCAGAAGTATCCAAACTCCAAATTTTGCTACTCGAATGACTAGGAAAAAGTTTATAGAATCAATGAAAAATAATTGAGATTGTAGTTTTCTAATTTATCTATCATTTTTTAAGTCATTAATTTCTATTTATGCGTTTAACTTTCTTACTGTAATACTTGTGAGGATTTCCTTTAGAGGGAATGACCAATGACCAAAGAACCAAGATGTGTTTGGATTTCAATTAAGTCATTACTTTAGCTTTTAATGTATAGAGATGACTTTCCAATTTGTCCTTACTCCCAACTCTCTAACTTAATTTCTTTCATTATATATAGATTTAATTTGACTTTTGTTGCTAATGCATTTCCTTGTTTGATTTTCTTTGTATTGATATTTGTTGAAATTGATTATTCACTTTGCAATGTTCTTCACATTCTGATGTTTTTGTTTCTTATTGAACATGGACCAATGCATCACTTTTCTATCATAATATTAAAGTATACAGTGTCAAATTTTAGACACTAGTCCTTTATCAATATCTCAAGATGATGTATCAAAATTTTCTACACTTACAGTTGAATGCAAGGCTTTATGGGATAAGGTTGAAATTTGCAATCATTGCTTGATAAAACAACCAAACAAGCTGATCAAGCTTTTATCGTGCTGCAATATCTTTAAGCTTTTATTTGAAAGAAGGTTGATAAATTGGAAGCATCTCCTGAAGAAGCTAATATCTATAAGCTATCATCTGATAAATTTCGAAAATATAATGAACTAATGCAACGAAAGATAAAACTATTGTAGGACAGTCTTAAAAAATCTGATGAAGAGATAAATTCTTATGTTCAGCTATATCAACAGTGGGTGAAGGAATTTCAAGATACACTTGACACTGGAAGAACCAGTGGAAGATATGCCATGGGAATTTTGGAGTCAACTGTTATTTCTAATTGATGGTTGAAAAGAAAATATCAGTAGATGATGCCAAGCTTTTGAGAGAAAGGTGTTGAAGAGAGTCAGGCGTATTAGCAATACATATATGGCTTGCAAAGAAAAGAGTGAACCTGAGGCTATTTCTACATTTCTTGGACTTTTATCATCTGCAAAAAGGTATTGACTTTTAATGCTAAATTGCAATTTGTATATCCTTCATGGTCTTCTTATTTTTATATTTAGTCCAGGATTACACGTGATTCATATTGCAACAGAGATGGAACCAGTAGCTAAGGTGCACTCATTGCATCCTTATCCTTATGTTCTTTTCTTGTGAACTCATTTTATCTTATCCTTTATGTTTTAGATTCTTTCTTGATCTTCATGATCTCCCATATAATGTGCTCTTCAACTGTTATAACACCTACTGGAATCTTAAAGTGGAATGTGTTAGGACTATGAGAGAGGTGAGTTAGTTACTAAAGTTAGGATATTGATTAGTTAATTAAGGGATTAGTTAGTTACTTAGTTAGTTAGATAGAGTGGTTTATTAGATATAATTAAGGGAAGAAAGATAGGAGAGAAAGAGATCTTATTATTTGTAGATTGAGCATTAATTTATTATGAAAGAAAAAATCGTTTGTGAAGGAAAAATCCTTAGAGGATAATTTTCTCTTTTATTTTTTGTTCTTTTCTTTTGAAAAGCTGTTAAAGAAAAGTTTCAAAATCATGGATGTAAGAGGACATTTTTTTTTTAAATAAAGGTTTTTACCCCTAGCGGTATGAAAAGAGAGGTCATGATTATATCGTCTATGTCTATACTGCTCCTCGCGGAGTAGATCCCAAATCCAACCAACACTGGAAGGCCAGCCAGGCCATGAGTGTGGTGGTAACGGTCTTCCCAAAAAGCTACTCGAACCGGGGTCGGAAGGGGACGACCCTAATGTTGTTGTGTTGGCAAAGCCTACTTCTTGGGTGTTATTTTGACTTGGACCTATTTTAAACAAGTCGAGGCGTTTCTATTTGCCTTTTGGCCAGTGTTGTTAATAGCGGATGATAGAGCATAGAGGAGAAGAACCCAAAATCTGCCATAAACATATTGCGGATGACGTGGTGGCCAATGGCAGACACATATATATATAGAAACTAAAAAAACAGTAGATAACAGTAAATATAAATAAAAAACAGAAAAGGCAGCAAATATAAATACCAAAAAAAGCATATAAATACTAAAAACAGTAGATAATATAACAGAAAATAAAAATGATCAATCTGTTCTACTTCATACAATAAGAAACAATCATAAAATTAGCAATGGAAGTTCGAAACTTCAAATTCAAATATCAGCAAGCTTCCAAGTTCCATAAAACACCTCGTTCAAGACTTCTGATATAACAACAAAATGATAAAAAAAAAATAATTCAATGCAAACCAAAATATTAATGTCCTGAATTTCTAATCTTCTGGCTCTTCCTCAATCCCAACATATTTAATTTCATTCTTATCTAGTGGGGTATATCCCTCCTCCTCTTCTCCTTCATATTCAAAGTTAAATAATTCTTCTCTTTCCTCAGACTTAGAGCTCTCAAATTCTGTTTCTTCATCAACTTGAACCTCTTTGCCTTTCCCTCTTCCTCTTGAGGTTGAAGTTGCACCTGGACTTGGACCTTTCTTGGAGGCTTGTTGGGCAGCTCCAATAATAATACTCCACTTGATGGCTCTTTTCTTTTTTTTGCTTGTTTTTCTCCATGTATACATTCTTGGCTCTCCAACTCCTGAAGCTTCATAAACAGTAGCCCAATTAAGCGTGGTATCGTCAGCAAAAACCAACTCATTAACTATAACATTTGTTTATGGAGAGAGGAAAAAAAACACCATCCTTGGATAGGAAACACATATATTATATAGTATAAAAGAGAAATACATAAGTCCAATTATTATAGAGGCTTAAATCAAAAGGTCCACTATCGCAATGATAGCTATTCTACCAACATAATGTTGCCATGCCAATAAAACTGCTTATGCATCTTTTTTTAATTCTAATTTTAATTTCTTTGATTAAGCATTAAGTACACTTTGCTCTCATAAAATTACAATATTTTTATTGGGATGTACAAAATTGTGTTGCTCTAAGGACCCTTATTAAGAAACGAAAAAGAGAAATGTTTTATTAAGATACACAAAATTGTGTTGTTAGTGATTTTTTTTTACGTTTTCTTATGATCTTTACAATAAATATTTTTTCTTTTTAAGTTTTTTAACCAATATCTAAAGGCATTTGTTCAAAAAACCCTCTCATTAAATCAAAAGCTTAATTGTAATTTTTAGTCTTTCCGTTAGTGAAACATTACGTGGAATTGTGAAGCATGGAGCCAATAGGAAAGCGTGGATGGATTGATAATTTGATGTTGTCACTTGTCCTTAAAGGCTTAAACTGTGTCTTGGTCTCTCTGTCCCACCAATAAAAAATAAGCCTTAAATACAATGGTAGTTAATTTTAGTCTTCCTATTTTAAAATAAAGATATTTGATTTTTCATTTTAGAAAATATATAATTTTGATTGAATCCTCAATTTTGTATACATTTATTTCTTACATTTTAATTAAATCATTTTTTGATGGTACTTCAAATGAATATGTTAGTTCTAGGGTTTCGTTAGACCAAAATAAAAATAAAATAAAATGTAGAAAAACTTGGGGATTAGACCAAAATTGCGAATTTTCTAAAATAATGAGACCAAATATCTCAATTATAAAATGAAGGGATTAAAGTTGTGGATTGAGTAAAATATAGTAGTATAGAGAGGAAGCATGGATTTGATTTATTCATTGAAGGAGTGTACTCCACATATGGAGATTTCAACTGACTTATGAATGATAATTACAATAATTGAAACTAAGAAACAATAATAATTATCTATTGTTAAACTAACAATAATAATTATCTACAACTAGTGGAAAAAAGGCGCTTCGTGCCTGGACATGAAAGTTACTTATATATGTAGTTAAGTGTAACTTGTTTTGAGAGGTATAACTATTGTTGGAAGCTAAAATAAAATGATGTAGTGGTTATAATAGTTGAGGGTAAAAATGTCTAGAAGAAAAGTGACACTAAATAGGATTATTCTCTTTATAATAGTTATAGATAATAATTAACTACTATTAAACTAACAATAATAATTATCTATTGTTAACAATTTATCACTACATAATAATATGAAGATATCATTAACAGACCAAGCTAGAGCCTATCCAATATGCCCCAGCAAGATAAAGTCACCATTTGTGACCTTTATCTTGGCTGTTAGCTCTTGAAAACGCACAGCTACCAACTGTTTTGTGAGAATGTTTGCCAATTGATCTTTTGTTGACACATGTGACACTTGAAGTCGACTTGCTTGAACTTGTTCGTGTACAAAATGATAGTCAAGAGATATATGCTTCATACAAGAGTGAAGCACATGGTTTGCACATAGATAAGTTGCACCAACATTGTCACACAAAATACATGGTGAGTGTGACAGAGGACCTGTAATTCTATGAGTAGATATAACAACCACATGAGCTCGGGAGTGGCAATGACATCAACCATATGTTTAGCCTCTGTAGATGATCTAACAACTGTCTTTTGCTTTTTGGAATGCCAAGAGATGGGATTTCCCCCCAAAAAGATTATGAAGGAAGATGTGGAGGTTTTATCATCTGAATTTCCATCCTAATTTGCGTCTGTGTATGCCAACAAGCTGTTAGTGGAAGATCTTTGAAGCATTATACCATAGTTGATGGTGTGTTTTAGGTAACAAAGCAAGTGTTTCAAATGTTGTAAATGAAGAGTTGTAGGTTTATGCATGTACTGGGAAAACTTGTCGATGGAAAATGACAGGTCTGGGTGCGTGAGATTGAGATATTGAATGGCCCCTATGATCTGGAGAAATTTCATTGCATTAGTGGTAGTTGTGCCATCATCCAGTGTGGCAGATGGAAATAGGGGTGTGGGTGCTGGTTTTGCCTCTTCTATGTCAAACTTTTCCAGAACATCATGAATGTACTTGTGCTAAGAAAGGAAGATCCCTGATTTGGTGAGTATGAGTTCAATGCCAAGGAAGTAGTGAGGTGCACTCATGTTTTTCAGTGAAAATCTGTTTTACAAGGCTATGATGAAGGCATGAAGAAAATCATTATGGTTGCCTATGAGCAGCAGACCATCTACATATGCAAGGAAAAATGCTTTCACATTTCCAGATGTAAAGATAAAGAGGGACATTGATGCAATCCTCTCTAGGAATGGATCAATCACTAGAGCCATGAGCAAGAGGATCCAAGAGGATTGGGCTAGAGATGCTGAAGAAGGTCCTAGGGTTCTCATGAACCTCAGGGTAGATTTCTGAGCCCATGGGCCAAGGTTGGGTCCAATTATCTTTGTACATATTAGACTAGGATGTCATTATATTTGGTCCTTGTATTTAGGGCTCCATAATGTAGGTAGGGTACCCTAGAAATATAGGATTTTTCAGCCCTTGTATTTTAGGACACCTAGACTAGTTTTTGTATTAGGGGTAGTTTTGTAATTTCACATGCACTAAGTGAATATTTGATGTGTGTGTTGAGAAATAAATTTAATTGAATTGGTAAAAGCCCAATCAAATTAAATTTTAGAGGGGGAGGTGAGCATTTACTTAGTACACCCCATTGCCACATCATATAGTCACACTTTGTGCATATCCTTCGTGCTTTACATGCCTCATGACACCTAAGCACACTTAGTGGAGAATCTTGGAATTAATCTTGGATTAGTGGGCTGAACCATAACTAAAATTCACTAATCATAATTAGTGAAATTTTGGCTCCAAAGTTTTGTTCCACAAATTCAATTTCAAATTCAAGTGAAATTTGAATTGAAATTCAAATTTCCCTCCAATTTTATGTGACACTTAGGCTATAAATAGAGGTCATGTGTGTGCATTTTTTGAACTTTGATCATTTGAAAATTAAACTTCAGATTTCAGAGCTCTTTTAGAGCACAAAATTTCGTGCTCTTCTCTTCCTCTCCCTTCATTCATCTCCTCTTTCCTCCAAGCACTTATCCATGGCCTCCTATGGTGGTGAGCTTCTTCTAGACTCATCTTCTCCTTGAAGTGGAATCTCCTCTCTCTCTTCCTTCTCCATTCCGCTGCCATTCATCTTCTAAGAAGCAAAGGAATCCATTGATGAAGAAGATCTTAGGCCTACAAGCTCCAATGGAGCTTACATCAGACATATCACTCTTGCTTGTGACAAATCCATATGAGGTGATGAAGGTTTTCAAGTCATCAAGCCATGCTAGTGGTGCTTTTCGTAGCCCATAGATAGCTTTATGAAGCTTGCAAACATAATTTAGATGTTGACTATCTTTGAGTCTCGGTGGTTGGGCCATGAAAACCTGTTCATAAAGACTGCCTTGGAGAAAGGCATTGTTGGCATCCAATTGATGCATTTGCCAACAGTTGTTCAGAGCCGTGAGTATAACTTTTATAGTATGCGGTCTCATAACTGGCACAAAGGTCTCTTTGAAATTTACACCAGGGCATTGAGTGAACACTTGAGCAACAAGACATGCCTTGTATTTATCAATAGAACCATTTAATATGAAAGATCCACTTGCATGCCACGATATTATAATTTTTTTTTGATTGGCAAATATATATATATATATATATATATATATATATATATATATATATATATATATATATATATATATATATATAAATGAAAATGAAGTACCAGAGGTACTGAGTACATACGTAAAAAGCCATATAAATGGTTCCTCAAACAGACAAACACAGTTTAAATAGGAACCAGACTATGGCTATATATGGAATATACATCTGCTGTTTATCCAAGTGATACTACCCTCTACTACTTCAAAAATCCTTGTTGGAGGTTACTTGACCATTGATTAAAGTGCATTGTGAAATCTTTCTCCAAGTTCCTAAGCCAAGTCCAAATTAAGAATGTTGCATCCTCGAACAGTTTGTTACCATTGAAAGTTGCATTGGAGAACAAAATTATATTTTGAACCTGCCATGTGGACCATGTTACAACCAACCACCAATACTGCAACCTCTTGACCTTGATGCCATCAACCTGAGCATATGTATGTTGAAGGAAATGGTGTTTTGGATTTAAAGGTAAGGCACCCTTAATATTCATCAAAGACATGGTTTCCCACCATATAGGTTGGATCTTAATGCAATGAATGAATAAATGGGATGCATCCTCCTCCACACTTCTACAAAAAGGGCATGACATATCCATGATCTGCACTTGTCTTCCACACAAATTTTTCTTTGTTAGTAGTCTGTCCCTAAATAATCTCCACGAAAATACAGTAATTTTGCTTGGGATCTTTATTTTCCATAGCTCCTCAAAACAATCCTCCTGATTTCCAGCTACTGCCTCCTCCCAGAACAAAAGATAAGCACTATGTGTAAAGTATGTACCTGATGGATCTCCTATCCACTCCCAACCATTAGATCCCTGTTGCTGTATGGACTTGCCTTCAACCTCACTAAGGAATCTGACAGCTGAGTCAATTTCACTGTCAAACAGTGGCCTTCTCTAGATAAAGTTCCACTCCCAACCAGTGTCCTTGTGAGTTCCCAATTGTTGAATAAGTTGGTGTTGCTGTGATGAGATCAGGTGAAGTTTAGGATATTTTTCTGCTAGTGATTCCTCCTGACAAATCCATTTATCCTCCCAAAATTTGATTTTATCCCTAGCTCCTACCCTCCATTTCAATCCATTTTGGATAACCCTTCCCTGGTGTGAATGATGGATAGCCCATTTTAAATCCCTCCACCATATTGATTCAAGGTCTATCCTGCTTGCTTCATCCAATCCCCACCATCCACCATATTTAGACTCCAATACTCTAGCCCACAATTCCCTTTGGTGTTGAAGGAGATGCCACTTCCATTTACCGAGAAGAGCAAGATTAAAAGTATTGATATCCTTGATGTCGAGACCCCCCTTTTCTTTTGGTGAGCACATTGACTCCCACCTAATCCATGCAATCTTGTTTTGGTCAGGTCCCCCTCCCCATAGGAATCTATGCTGTAATTTCACTAGCTTATCCACCACTGATTGAGGCACCCTGAAAAAAGAAAAGAAGTAAATAGGAATTGATGTTAGCACTGATTGAATGAGTGTCACTCTCCCCCAAAGGATATATGTCTTTGTTTCCACTTTGCTAGTTTTCTCTCACATTTTTGGATAATGGAATCCCACATTTGACACCGCCTCGGGTTGGCCCCAATGGGTATGCCAAGGTAAACAAAAGGAAAAGCCAACAAACTACAATTCAAATAATTAGCCGCAGATTGCTTCCACTAATCTGTTACTCCAGATGCTCCGAAACAACTCTTAGCAAAATTGATTTTTAAGCCAGAGACAAGTTCAAATGTACTTAGGATAGCTTTTATATCTTTAACATTCTCCATAGAAGCTTCCCCAAAAAAGATTGTATCATCCGCATAGTGTAATATGCTTATGCTCACATTATTGGAACCAACTAGAAGCCCCTTATACATATTTTCCTCCAAAGCTCTTCTTATCAGCCCATTCAAAGCTTCAACTACAACATTAAATAGGAAGAGTGCTAATGGATCCCTTTGTCTAAGACCCCTTTGGGGCAGGAACTCAGCCGTAGGGCTGCCATTCACCAAAACTGAAATAGATGTAGATTTCATACACCCTTCAATACATTTGACCCATTTGGGGCTGAAGTCTGTTCTCCTCAACATGTAGAACAGAAAGTCCCATGAAACCGAGTCGTATGCCTTCTTATAGTCTACTTTGAAGACAAGGCAGGATTTGGTACTCCTTTTGGCTTCATCAATCACCTCATTGGCTATGAGTGCACTATGAAGTAAATGTCTACCTTCAATGAAGGCAGATTGGGCTTCATCTATGATAGTTGGCAACACCTTCTTCATTCTTTTAGCCAACAACTTCGCCATAATCTTATACATACAACCTATTAGAGAGATAGGTCTATAATCATTCAAGAGATGTGGGTCAGCCACCTTGGGGATTAATGCTAGGAAGGATGCATTACATCCCCTGGGAAAAACACCGTTAGCATGAAATTCATCTAGAAAATGAAGGACATCAAGTTTGATCAACTGCCAGAACTTCTTAATAATCTTAAAGTTGAGTCCATTAGGGCCAGGGCTTTTCTCACTCCCACAATCCCAAATAGCCTGTCGTACTTCCTCCTCCAGAAAAGGAGCCACCAGCATGAAATTTTGTTGTTGATTGATGGTTTGAAAATTGATTCCATCAAGCTTGGGCCTATGAAAATATGTTTCTTGAAATCTTTGTGAAAAGTAAGATCTGACTTCCTCCTTCACCTTATGAGGCTCGTCTGCCCATACTCCATCAATCAGGACCCCCTTTAGAGAATTATTCCTAAGATTAGCATTCATCATCAGATGGAAGTAACGTGAATTATAATCTCCCTCCTTGATCCACCTTAATCTCGATTTCTGCCTCAACAAAGATTCATGAGCTAGGGCTGCTACCCATAGTGCTTATTGTAGTTGTTTCCTTTTCACTTCTTCTTGGGGAGATAGCTGTCTTTGGCTTGTGTCTTCCTCCAATTTGTTTAATTTAGTCTCAAACTTTTTGAAAGTATCTCTAAACTGCTCCTTGTTCCAAATCTTCAACCTATACTTTAATCTCTTTATTTTTTTCTTTGAGAATGTAGCCTCCCCAGCCTGATTGCTGATTAGATGTCCAACAATGATGAACAATTTCTTTGAAGGATTTTTCTAATAGCCAGTAGTCCAAAATCCTAAAAGTTTTTGGACCCCAATCTACATCCTTAGACCGAAGCAAAATTGGACAGTGATATGAAAAATTCCTTGCAAGAGTAGCTTGAATGCTGCTAGGCCATCTGCCAAGCCACTCAGGAGAGACCAGGAACCTGTCAAGCCTACTCCTAGATGCACCATTTGGTCTATACCAGGTGAACTTTCTACCCAACCATGGTACCTCAAGTACCTCCATATCATCTATCCAATCATTAAATTCTTTGATGCTGCTATCCCCGGACAACCTGTGACCACTGCCAAACCTTTCATCTGGATCCCTGATGGAATTGAAATAACCCAAGATACACCACAGTCCCCCAGACAATGAATCTTTCAGCTGCTTTACTGAATCCCATAACACTATCTTATTATGAATGTCAAATGGTAAATAGATGGTAACAATATTGATCTGTTGTGCCTCTTTGATCCATTCCCCTACCAAAAGTATAAAACCACTGCCAATGACTTTCCTCTAAAGCCTAAATGATTTTTCACTCCACAAACATAATATACCTCCTGCTGTGTTATTAGTAGGCTGCATTTCCCAACTAACCTCTACATCCCCCCATAAAGCCTGACAAATAGCTTTGTCAACCATTTCTTTCTTTATCTCTTGAAGACAAATCATATCTGCACCCTTCTTCTTAATCAATCTCCTAATTGCTCCCCATTTTACACCCTTCTCTAAACCTCTAACATTGTATGAAATTATTCATTGATTCCTTCTTCTATCTCCCTTTCTTTCCACTTCTGCCTTGTCCCTTTCTTCCATATACTGAAGTTTTTCAATGATTATATTATGCTTCTTTCCTCCTGTAGCTCTCAATTATTTAGCCATGCTCCATATGTGAGCTGCCTTTTGAATGTGCTGGATTTCAAAATCTGAAATTGCTACTAACTCTCCATTGTTTACAGGTGTTTCGATGATAGGGTCTTGATTAGCATTGAACATTGCCTCCTGTTGAGTCGTGTTTTATGGGTGATGAAGTTGTAAGCTGCTTGTATGTGTTTCAGCCATTGTAGTGGATAAAGAATGGCCTAGTTGGGATTTCTTTTGGCACCTCCTTTGTCTTGAATACACCTGCCAGGTATTTTCAACTCCAGCTTAATTGTTTTCTGGATTGAGGCCCAAGTTGTAAGGTTTTGCATTGGGGGTATAAGTTAAAAAGCCCATCCTTTTAATTAACCCAGTAGCATCCGCATGGTCCTGGTCACGTGTTGCTTCTTCAGTTGCATCTTCACTACCCTCCTTATTTTTGAAATTTCCATGTGTACCAAAGTTGTCTTGAACCTCTATCTCATCACGTGATTCATTTGCTGGTGCTTTTCGAGCCTCTACTGCACCACTGGACTCTTCACTATCTTTGTTACCATTTCAGTGAAACTTCTGTGCCCCTGCTACAAGGTTGGAGGACCTGATACGCTGTCCAGACCCCTATTTGGCTACCTCGCCGCAGTGGTAGGTGACCTCTACCTGCCTCCCTGGACTTTTTTTCTGTCCACACAGAGTTGGTAGCTGGTTTTCGCCAAACATCCGTGGGATATTGTCAGTAACCAACGGGTAGTTGTGGTCTCTTTGACCGCTGGGTAATATTTTTACCCGTTGGTCTTCGATGTCGGCGATGGGCGTCGTAGCGATGTGGGATGAAGCTGTGCGCGATTCCGTTGCTGATAGGTGGTGCATGTTGTATTCAAAACCCATCTTGTCCTGCGATTTCGAAGAGAGGCTACCCAGGTAGTTGTTGTCAGAGTTAATCTCCTCCGACGAGCCCCTAAAATTTCTACCCCTCTTGAGGCAGTCGCGATAACCGCCACCACACTCCTCGATGACATGTACCTTAAAAGTTTCACCATCAACGACGACATCAATGGTGTGTTGGATTGTCGGCCTCCATGGAGTCTTAATGAGCACCCTTGCTCTATCAAACCTCCATTTCTCCTCCACTTCATCATCCATATCCACCATTTCTCCCATAACGGCCACAATCTGATGAATATATTTCATATTCCAGGCTTGAAGTGGTATTCCCCAGCATTGAACCCAGGTTATCCTACATCCTATGTGTAAGCTCAGACTCCACCTTTCCATTGAGTAGAAGACCGATGTGCCTCCTTCTTTTTCACCATTCATGATTTGTTCTGCGTCAGTTTCGGTGAGACCAAGTAACAAGACCAAGTCATCTCTTATGTATTTAGGTGTTATATCCAATCTTGTCTCCCACAATAGCTCATCTTCAGCCATTTAGTGTCTTCTGGCCTGATGTCGATGTGAACCGAGGACGTTGAAGATACACGATTGTTAGAGGTCACTCGTTGTCCCAGTAAACTGATAGTTCGTGTCAGCGCATCCACATATGAGGCTGGATTTATCTGGCATGCTTGTCGGGCTCGAGCATCTTCTGTTTGAGTTCTGTCCTTGTGTACATGTATTTTGATTCCTGAATCTACCTTCCTTGGTAACTCCCTTCCATACTTTGGGAGGTTGACATATAATTTCATCCCACCAATTACAATCCTATCCAGCTGCCTTGTCATGTATGGGATATCTCGTACCCCTTTAAATCTGACAAATCCATACCTTTTCCCCATGTAGTTTCCTCGATTTGGAATGAAAATTTCCCTAACGTCCCGCCATTTTTTGAAATGGTGCCACAGCTCCTTCTCTGTGATGTCATCAGCGAAACGGGTGAAGTAAAAGGATGTGATATCTTTATGATCTCTCTAGTTAGACACAGTGTAGTTTTTCTTGAATCTTTCTTTGTTTCCAGCATATTCCCTTCGGAATGCCTCCCCGAAGCTCACTTTAGCTCTCTCTACTATCTTACCTCTAAGTATATCTATCCCCCACCTAGTGTTTCTTTCTCTAATCATTCTCTCTCTCCGCCACGATATTATAATGCTTGGGTGGTGGTACTAGCGAACATGTCCCATTTCTTATAAGGGCAACAAATTCATCTGAGATAGCTTTCCTTCAATGAGTATGTTGCATAGCCTCTCTGACTGTCGATGGTTCCAGGTTCTTAGGAAGTGAATGTTTAGACGTGTTCAAGGCCCTCTTGGGCTTGAAAATATTATTTTGAGAACTAGTGACCATGGGGTGATTTCTCTATGAATTGGGATTCTCAACGTGAGCATTAGTAGCATTTGAAGTAATAGTGAATGGGAGAGAAGTAGGAGAATTGTTACTTGGTGTTGGAGTGAAAGCCAAGGGTGCCTCTTGAGGTGACGAGGTTGATTAGATAGGTGTCGCAGTGAATGTGAGTGAGTGTGTAAAATGGTGTTACTAGTATGTGCTATAGGAAAAGCGATACTATCACCTACAATGAGCTGATCTTGGCCATGGTATGAATTTGTGATGTGGAGATTATCTAGATCATTGGTGATATGATGAGTAGCACCAAAATCCATGATCCGATCAGTGGGCACATGTTAAGTCATTGTGTAAGCATGATGTGCGGAGGGTTCTAGATTTCTTTTGGGATATCCATGAAGCTTCTAGCACACCTTGGCTGTATGGCTGGGTTTGTCAGTATTGACAAAGCACCTTCTTTAAGGAGTGGAGAGGTGGATCGATTGGAGGATGATCCATGATTTGGATTGTAGGACTTTTTGTGGTAAGGTTGCTTACCCTTGTGTGATGCATGAGCAATAGCAACAAATGAGGTATAATTGTTGTTGCCATCCCTCTTGAGATAACTCTCAAAATCAGAGAGAAGATCATGAAGCTCTTCAAAGTCAATCGGTTTTTCACGAGTGTGAAGAGCTACAGAAACCTCCTTGTACTCAACACCTAGCCCATTTAGGGTGTGAATGACAAGGTCTACATCATCTAGTGGAGCATTTATGATGGTTAATTCATCAGTTAAAGATTTTATTCCATGGAGATAATCAGTCATGGATAGAGAGCCTTTTGTGAAATGAGTGAGACATTCTTTTAGATACATGATTCTGGCACAGGTCTTGCTGGCATACCTTTTGTTGAGAGTGTTCCATGCCTGCTTGGAAGTCTGGACATTCCCAAGCAATGTGATCACATGCATTTGGATCAACGGATGAGACATTGGCATGAAGGATCCATTAATCCTAGCGCTTCTAGTATTGGAAGTCATGATGGTTGGAGGCTGGGCACGAATTTGTGCCGTCAACGTAGCCAATTAAGTTAAAGTCTACTAGGAGGGCATTGAGTTGGACTTTCTAGGCAGGATAATTCGTGCCATTTAGTTTGGTAGAGGAATGATTATTTAGAACTACAACCGATTAAGAGTCATTAACTTGGATGGATCTAGGTGAGGAAGACATGGTTTACAGGATCGATATGATTGTTGTTAAGCTAAAACTTTTGATACCATATAGTAGTATAGAGAGGATGAATTCAATAAAAGGAGCATACTCCATAGATGAAAATTACAACTGAATGATAATTGATAATTACAATAATTCAAACTTAGAAACAATAATAATTATCTATTGTTAATAATTTATCATTACATAATAATAGGAAGATATCATTAACAGATTAAACTAGAGCATATCCAATGTAAAATAGGGAAACCGAAATTATATATAAGTCAAAAATCAACTTCTCATTTAACATATTACTTGTATTTTTTTTTTAATCTTCCTACTTGTCTTTAAAACAATTATTTTAAATGACATGTTATTTTTGGTGGGATAGAAATAGGGACACAATTAGGGCACGTATGACTTTTATCTTATGTGGATAAGCTAGTTAGTATTCTAACTTAAGAGGTGTCATAATGTCTAAAAAGTCAGAAAATTTTAAATCAAAGGATGCTCCCAACTTAAATACTTTCTTCTTTTCTTCTTTTCTTCTTTAGCCTCAATGTAAGACTTGTATATTCTTCAACACTCTTCTCAAGTTCAACCGAAGGTTCTTTTCTTTTTCATTTTTATATTATTATTTTGATACCATATTAAAATCTTAAGTGTTTCATTAGGAGAGTGTGTACATGCATGCTAGAGTTCAAACTTGGGAGGTATCATATTATCCAAAAAGAAAACACTCTTCACTTTTTGGACATGCAACTTTATGCTTCAATAACTTCACCCCAATGGGTCTACAATGGGTGTGTTGTGGAGAATTTTTAATTTTTCCACTAACACTTCGCTCCCTTATGTGTGAATCTCAAAAGTGGTCATGTATAATTAGTCATTTTTTTTCCATGGTTAAGTAAATTTGTCCTAACTCTTCGTCCATTCATATTATTATTTTACTTTACTGAACAAATGCTACCGCTGCCTTTATTTCAAAGTTCATGGACAATATCCAATATCTCAATATAGTATTTGTCTTTGTTTCAGTCTTTCAACCATGCATGTTGAATGCCTCAATATATTATCGTACAATATATTTATTCTAAACTTTCTCACCTTAAAAGATTAAAACCACCAGCTGCCTATATTGACTTGTATTTCATAGGATAATAGGATAACTAGGACGCAGTTACAGAATACACCTAATAGATAATGAGACACATGCTTTTATACATATAATCAATTAAAGCATGCAAGGTTTCAGAACTTTTTAAAGTAGTTCAAACAATTAAAGTGTACACACTTTTGTTATCACCAACATCATCTAAATGGGAGGAGGGAGGGATGACCTCGGGAGGACATGGATGGCCCACCCTCAATTTTTAATGTATTTAAATTATTATAAAATAGTTGTGATATTTCTAAAATACATATATAAAAATTATTTTGTTTATGCAATTTCTTAATTTCAATATAGTTATGTATTTGTATTTATAAAATTAATTATATATTATACTTTTTACATATGTTAAGTATGTGCAAAAATAATTTTTCTTTATAAAGTCTTTGTTTCAATTAGGGCATATTTTCAATCTTTTTCTAATTGATTCAAGATGTGTAACATGTTCCATTAGATTCACTTACTACGAAAATCAATTAATTTTGGATAAAAAAGGGACACACATGAGGAAAATTGCGTGAAAAGTGAGTCTCGCGAGCAATGGTTGATTTTTCAAAACTTTGGTTGTCTGTGGAACACACTTTTTGTGAAATTTTTACATGTTTATGTTTTCTTTTTGGTACAAACATTAGTTGAGTTTCATAGTTTTCATATAAGTGAATCTAATGAAACATGTTTCAGGTCTTAAATCATTGACAAAAAGGTTGAAAATCATTCTCCAAAACAAAGAAAAAAGCCATCATTGTTAGTTAAGAGACCATTTTAATAAATAAGGTATCAAAATGTAACCTAAAATAAAATTAAAGTACCACGTGAGTAATTTAGCCTTAAAGAAATAATCTAAAAATAAAAGCAATGGGTATACAAGATTAATGTCAAGTTAACAAAAGTAGCTTATTAAAGTATTTTAAGAAGCATAATTTATAATAATCTCAAACTCTTATGTTGTTGCGTAAAATACTTAGAGCGAAAGTTTTGTCAAGCATAGTAATCCTATTTGATTTTGATAGGGATTTCAATAGGATTGCATTTAGTAAAAGATACCTTTGGTATGTAAAAATAAAATATTTGAATGAATTTTTAATAAAATTTTAAGTAAATTACATTAATCACTCATGAGATTTCATGAAATTACAAAGACTCTGTCTTCTATTTTATTAACATTTATAGTATCCTTACAGAGGAATAATGCTTTTCAAACAATTAAGAGAGTTAGTGTAGGGGTAATAAAAGCATGGATAGTTTATGCAATTTCACAAAATTTCAAGAATGGTTAGTGTAATTTATTCAAAAATTTATTCTATATAAAGCTAATGTGCACCATGTGGTATTCCTAGTAGACTATCATCCCGCAGAAGAAACATCTTGTAATCTAAACTTTCAGCATTGAAGATGGCCACTAGTGAACACGGGGAATCTCATTTGTTGCTTGTTTTAAGATACTCATGATTTTGGTGTGTTGGATAATCAACATTCACTCAAATAAAATTACCCATACCCTCGTTAGAACACAACAAAGATTACCCATTAGGAAAAATAATAACAAACACAAAAATTTAACGTGGTTTGACACCTCTTGCCTACATCCACGGAACTGTCTAAAAAAGTATTTCACTATCACAAAAATGATTACAAGATTGTAAACCACCCCCAAATAGTGTATCTTTCTACAAACCTGAGTACCACACTCAATGTGGTTACAAGAAATGATAACACTCTCACGCAAAGACACTTTTCTCTCAACAAAGTGACTTTATTTCACAACCTCTCTTCTTATACACTCTCTTCATGTGTTGTTTCTCCATTAATTATCTTCTCTATTTATAGTGAAGATTGTTGCCAACTATAATAAATAAGTTTTCTTGGAAGTTGAAACAAAAATAACTTCCAATGCATCCATTCAAATAATATTCATCTAGTAAAATGCAATCTTTCACTTAGCATTTAAGCCACCTAAACCTTAGTGATAAAAAAATCAATTCCTAATATGCATGCATCTTATCTTTTGGCTTGAAACTCTACATGGTGGACTACTTGTATCCACGTTATTGCTACATATCACAGTTTGAATCCTGGGAAAACATTGAATTCCACAAGTAAGTTGTGTTAAAAAAAAAAGTAAATATTGCATGTGTTTTTATCAAATGTCTTCTGCTCAACAAAGCACATACTTAAGCATATATAGCAAATAACCAAAAGATGATGATCATGCAGTATGGATTGGTAATAGAAATCAACTTGTTAACAATGATTTTGTAGTTCTGTTGCTAGATCACTATGGCGTGTTGAAAATAGAATCCAACGGCAGTGAACATGTCATCCTTTACTCTTCACCTCAACCAGCAAACAACAACACTATGGCCACCCTGTGGGATACCAGCAACTTTGTGCTGCAACAACTTCACCCGAATGGAACAAAGAGTATGTTGTGGCAAAGTTTTGATTATCCTGGTGATGATTTGCTCCCTAGGATGAAGTTAGGTGTCAATTTCAAAACTGTTCGAAATTGGTCTATAGTTTCGTGGATGGGTTCTCTTAACCCTAGTCTTGGGACATTCAGGATGGAATTGGGAACACAGAAGAAGAGAATTGGTCATCAAGCAACAAAGACAATAGTGTTGGACAAGTGGAGAGCTAAAAAATAATGTTGGATTCCTGCACAAGACGCATTACAAGGTTGTTTCAAATGACAATGAAAGCTACTTCACAATTACAACTTAAGAGTACTTTACAAGATGGGTGTTGTTAAAAACTGGGTAGTTAATAAATTAGAATGGAGGTAACGTTGCGAAAGTTGATATGTGTTATAGGTACAACACAGATGGAGGGTGCCAAAAATGGGAGGAGATACCCTCCTGCAGGCATCCTAGTGATGCATTCCAACCCCAAGAAATGTACATCAATTCATAGGGTGTATTTCTGACAATCATCCAAACTAAAATATTGTAAGACCATTGAGTTGGCCAGTGTGTTATGTATGTTGAGATAGTGAGATGTGATGCCATAGGATGCATGTGAGACCCAGTAGATAACCATAACACAATGGTTGTTAGCCTTGTATATCTTGACTTGTGTTAGGGTTTTTTGTGTTTTGACTAACGAAGCAGAAATACTCACCTAACGAAGCAGAAATACTCACCTCTTATGTTTTTATTTTAGGATCATACGACGGGTAGAGAGTCAACACTCCATCTCGAGGATGAGTGCACTTGGAGACGGCAGATACCCGACATGATTAAAGGCATGGATCACTTCCTTGGGTATCCTAATTATGCACGAACGCCTGCTAACTTATGCTTGGGTGTAGTTTCCACACATGGTTGGGTGTTAGAGATGATTGCTCTGGTCTCTGAGTCTAGGACAAGCTTCAATCTTTTACTTGTGTTTCATTCAGATGTATTTACTACTTTCAAAACTCAATACCTTTATGTATTTATGTACTTTTTACACATATTTCTATAGGTTAAAGTTATTTCATTACTCTCTTTTTTGTCTAAAAGTGGTATATGGTTATATCTAAAAATGACATTTTGCACTCATAAAGTATTTCGAAAGATGCATTTATTTTTACCGAACAATTTATCTTTTGTCATGACTAGTATGTAATAAATAAATAAAAAAGAAATTTTTTACTCATGTTTTCTTAAAGTAAAAAGCTTTCTTCACTGGATTGATGAACATGATTATCTAAAATAAATTTAAATTAAAGGAAAAAGGCGTGATTTTTCATAATAGATTTTAGGATGTCACAGTATAAGCTTAAATATTTTGGATTTCTTTTGTCTTACACTATATTTTTGTAAAAACTCCTGATATTTTTCTTTTGCAAAAATATTATAAGCTATTGGACTAATTATATTTTTGGTTTCTAAACTTTTTTGTAAATTTTACTTGTAGTCCTTAAACAAAATTTTATAATATATTTGGTCCCTATAATTTTCTTCTATCAATAGTTTTAGTTCTTGTTACCAAGTAACAATGTTAATTGATAACATAATCAATCAATCATAGTATTAGTCCAATAACTCATTTTTTTTTTCTGATCAAAGATTATAAGTGTCTCTCAACTAAGTGAGTTACATACTAATGGATTAATATATCTATAATGTTTAATTTGGGAATCCTAAAACCGGTTTGACTAACACATGACGAAGCATATTTGCTTCTCATGGATTGGATGACACATGCCATCATTTGATGTTTTAGAAGAGATTGGTTCAATTACAAATCAAATTAAAATCCAAATAAAAACATTTATATCCCATTAAATAATATATTTGCAACAAAAATTCATACTTAATTTGCGTCAAACTATATCATTTTAGTTGATTCTAATTATATCAATTAGTTTGATTGCAATAAATTTATAAATATGTCAATTGATTCCAAAATCCTATAAAAAAAATTCTTCCAAAATTAATTTACGTGGCATTCAATCAATTGTCGAAATAATTTCAAAATAAATTTTGGTTATACGTGATTTATCAATCACCTGACCTCTTTGCGCATTAAAATTTTGTAAGGATATTTACAATGAATCATATAAGTTATAATATTTGAATCTCACGTTTATACGTGATTCGAAAATATTTAATCGGTATTTTTAATCAATCCCATGTATTTGGTAATTTTTGTACTCCTAGTCATTGAAATTAGATTGATGAGAAATTAAGAATTCTTTTATTATAAATAAGTTCTAATTTATTTGTTTTTCATATAAATAAATAAATATATAAGAGCAATTACATTTTTGTCGTAAAAAATTCTAATGTGAATTTTATAATCACTATCTATACTTTTTGTACATTAAATTATATTTATTAACATTGTTTCAATATAAATACCGTAAATTATTATTAGAGTAAGCAAAATGGAAAAGTTTGAAAAGTTGAATACACTATTTCCATAGAGATTCATCAAAAAAGTGAAACCATGATATCACTATAAATAAGACATTCAATTTTTGGTGGATTGAATCGTATCGATTCTTCTATTTTTAATTTATTATTTGAGTCTTCTTATATTTTTTGGTTCTTCTATTTTTTAATTTACAATTTGAGTCTTCTTATATTTTAAAATTTACTATTTTAATTGTTGATGTTTATTAGACTAAAAAGTTGATCAATATTTTTTTAAAAAAATAAAAACTTAAAAAAATGCTTAAAAAAAGACTAGAACTATGGTCCTTGGAATAAATGATATATTCCTTTACCATTACATAGACATGAAAATTTATAAATATATGGTGCAAAATATAGTATTAATATAAATTTTATGAAAAAATAGTTTAAAATTCAAACTTTATTCTTTTTTTAATATATTATATTTTTATAATCTTATATATTTATAAGATTAAATTCTATTTTTACATAAATTAAAATATGTATACTTATATCAGCTTTATTTTTATTTTATATATTATATTTTTATAATCATATATATTTTTATAACATTATTCAAAGTTTATTTTATACAGTAATTATATAATATAAATTTTATCTTTAATGTATATTTTTTATATAAATTATAATTTCATAAAATAGTAGTATTTTATTATCTTTTAAAATATTTATATATGTGATTTAATGACAATATTTTTTACATATATTAAGATACTCTTGTTATTTATTATAATAATATTTTTTATTTATATTTAATTTTATTTAATCAAATACATAATTTTTTAAAGAATTAAATTATATAGTAAAAATACACAATTAAATAAAATGATAATATTTTATATTTTTAAAAATATTTATGAATATATTTATTGACATTATTTTTATCTATATTACAATAAATAACATGAATATCTTAATATAAATAAAAAATATTATCACTAAATCACAAGCATCATTTTAAAAGACAAATATAATATATAAAATAAAAATAAAACTTATATAAATATACATATTTTAATTTATGTGAAAATAAGATTTATTATATGTTATATTTTATAAGATAATATATAAGATTATAAAAATATAATAAATTAAAAAAAATTAAATTTTGAACTATTTTCATATAAAACTTATATTAATACTAAATTTTGCACCAAATATTCAAATGAACACTTATGTGTAGTGATAAAAGAGTGTGCTTCTTATTTCAAGAAATATAGTTTTAATCTTTTCTCAACTACTTTTTTAAATTCTTATTTTTTAAGAAAATATTAATCTTGTGAATTTTGGGAACTACGATAGTAAATTTTGAATTATAGAAAGACTCAAATAGTGAATTAAAAAATAGAATGACCGATTTAATGAAATAGGTAAAATATGATTCTTAAATTCTAATTTTCTTCTATTTTAGAGACACTATTATGTGTAACAATAAGTTAAGGAAGGCCTATTTGTTTATTAGAGAACAACTTATTGATGAGCAAAAGGATGATTTTATACCCTTTCTAATTTTCTAATAATCCACTTTTCGTTATGTGCATATATCACATGTTATTCTATTGTACCCGAAGAAACCATTTTTTAATACCTGTTATTGCAAATTTCAGGTTAAATGTATATTGCTTATGAATCCTATATTTGAAGAAGTTAATTATATCTCGAAGCATCATGAAATTAACTCCGAGATCAAGTTAGAGAATATCGACCTAGAGGTTCATAAAATGAAAGTCAAAGATATAACAAATTCAAACTATATGAATTTTATAGATGCACTCAAAATGAAGAAATCGGGATATATATTTTCTATAAATTCCTCTTTAGTGTCTATCATATGGGTTGTAGTTTAATGATAAAAAAAATATGGGTTGCAGTTTATAAAAAAGATCGATTATGAAATTATAGTACTTTTCTATTTTTTTATAGACAAATCACTAGGCACCGTGAGTTTTCCTTCAATGCATTTACATTATAATATTCTTAGAAAAAATTTCTAAAATATATATTTTAAGAAAAAAACCACTTTTTTGCAATTTTCTACAAATTATTAAATTGAATATTGTATTGCAATCAATTCTTTCTTCCCTATTACCTTTTTGTATGTTGATTTGTAAAGATTTTGCCTTTTAACATTCATTCGCCATTTTTTTCAAGTACTTTAAATACATTTATAAAGTATTTGAAATATGCCCGTCAAAATATTGAGAAATATTTCTTCCTGCGCACACCTCAAAATATTTAGAAGTACTTATAATTTTAGTTTATTTATAATGAAAATATAAATTAATATACAAAATATTCCGTCATTAAAAAATATTTATAAATTTTTTAATTATTTTTTTATTGATGAAGGAATCAATTATTATTTGAATACGTATCTATATATTAATATTTAATACAATTAAAAAATACGTTTTTAATTAAAATAGTTTTGAAAATAAAAGATACTTTTTGGATAATCAATTAAAAAATTAGAATGTACACAAATAATAAAGTTTAAAAATTAAAAAAATATTATTTAGCATTCTTAAAATCTCTTACTTTAATAATGAATTCTAAAAATTAAAAAAAATTAATGGCAGTCTTTTAATTAGTTTAAGTAAACCAAAACTATTAATTTATGGATAAAAATAGTCTTTTAATATTTCCTTAAATAATAGAATTAAGTTTAATTAATTAGTTTAATCAAACAAAATTTGTTTGCAACTAATCATTAAATCAAAATTATTTGCTAATTTAGATATGTAATTTGCTAAATTACTATTAGTATCAAAATGAGAAAATTAGGGTGTGTTTGGTTTGCATTTTCATTTTCTGTTTTTATTTTCTGAAAATTGTTTTCATTTTCAAAAGATTATAATTCTGAAAACATGTTTGATTTGATTTCTTGTTTTCAGTATTTTTAGATTTGTTTAAAATTGCATTCCTTACCACCACGTTTTCATTTTATCCAAAATGAGATTTCTGGTTTCAACTGAAAATACTGAAAACACTGAAAACGAGATTTTATTATTTCCAGTTTTTGGTTCGTTTTGAAAAATATTTTCACTGAAAATAAAAACAGAAATCCAACCAAACACATTTCCATCACCATTTTCTATTTCCAGTAAAAATGAAAATAGAAAACAATTAAATCAAACACCTCCTTAGTGTTTAATAATTTTAAAATTTACAAGTATAAAAAATATATATTTTAAAAGTATTTAGAATTTTAATTTATTGAGTGCAGTCATTCTAAACTTTTACAAATTTGTGACAGTTAATTTTATCTAAGAAGGAATTAATTGTAGTTTGATTATATATGACTTACACCAAATCTTAAAAGTTTCAACAATGTAACGTCGGGGAGAGAAAGAATCAAGGGATTAAAAGAGTTGAGAGATTAAAATATATAGAAAAAAAATGAACGGGCAATAAAGAATAGTCCACATATGTTCTTTAGAAGCAATTAATCTGTGTTTTGTAACATCCTAAAAATTCAACTATAAGAATTAGAAAATATTACTGTTAGAAATAATAGTAATAATAACTTAGAAAGAAAGTAATTAAATTATTAGAATTATAGTATATTAGAGTTCAAAGAAAAATGAGAAAATTAGGAAAAAGACTCATTTTCTAGTAAAATTTTAAAAAAAAAACAAAAGTCAACAAGATCAACCATAGACTACTAGGATCAATGGGAAGAGTTTGGTCTGACTTTGTCAACTCACTAATTGCATATTGGTAAATATGATCGAAACTTATTAAAAAGAGAATTTAATTAATAAAGAGACTTAGTTAGAATTAGAATTAATTGTTTAGAGTGACTAACGTCTAGGATTAAGTGTCATGAAGCTCTAATAGGGAATTTAATATTTAATAAGGACACTTAACCTAATTAGGCCTTAATCCAAGTGAGATTAAGACCTATTACATAAGGCAACACTAACCTTAGAATGACCTGGGGTGGTGCATCGTTTTCAAGAGAGGAAGGGGGGCCAAGTTCTCTTAACTTCATGCTTGCTTTGAAGGCTTAGTTGTGTATTGAAGGAATTTTTGTGAAGCTTAGAGGTAAATCCTTGAGGAAAGCTTTGTAATTTCAGTTGTTCTTTCATTTTTAAGTTAAAATTCTTATTTTATTCTCCCAATGATTAATGGGGCTTAGAGCTTGTGGGGCTTAGAGTTTGTGCCTTGGTAACCACATCATGGTACCAATTAGGAACTTTGCTAGAAATGTTCGTGAAGAGGAGACATCCCTAAATGCAATCCCAGTGAGAAGTGACAACAAGAGATTGTATGTACCTGTAAGTGAGTGGGTGGCCATAGATGGTACCTAAGGTATGTAAGGTGAGGGCCATGAGTCCTTGGGGATAAAAAATGACATCAAGTTGTGATACCTCTACAAGGCTAGGGGACTCATGTAGCCGACTTGGCAATCCCAACAATCACAAAGAACATAACTAGTTATGGTGAAAAGTAGCATGCTTGCAGTACCAGGGCAAGGGTATGCACTCCTCCAATGTCACCCAACAAAATAAATGAAAGATGTAAGACCTCTATGACGACATGTCAATGAGGCAGCCAAGCCTGAGTTAGTGCAACAATACATGTAGTCAAGGAATAGAACTACGAGAGTGAATGTGTGTAGTCGAACATTAGGAATGGGTATGTAAATTGTGTGGTGTGTTGTATTGTGGACTTTCGTCCTTTTGCTTGTAGTATGATGGAGTAGTAGATGACTCACCCATACACCTTGTTTTTTTTAGAGGACGATGGTACAAAAGTGGAGACCGACATTTCGCATGTTGATTCGATCACTAGATGGCTAGTGGAGCTGTGATCCTTTGTTCGAGGAAGATCACTTCATGGGCGAGGTTAGATTTAGCATTTCACCTGTGTCAAGGGAGCCACACATTCCACTTTTTTACTTTGACTTACTGTTGGTGTTAACTCAGTACCCGATACTTGACTATATATGTGTTCCAGCTACTCCACCTTCTTCATCTTCTCATTCTCCATCGTCGATGGCCTCTATAGCTGACATTGCTATGATGGTAGAGGAGATGTTTGCTCAGTCTACATTATTAGGGAGTATGTTTCATCAACCCCTGATAGAGAGATTCCTTCATCTGCCTATCCATCGTATAATCCAATCACACATACATGATTTCTCTTGCCCAAACATTTGATTGATTGGACACTTGTTATGGAGGACTACACTAATGATGACAGAGAAGAGGAGGATCTTTCTGAGGATGCGAGTGAAGTGAATGTGTCATTAGGGATCGAGGAAGACCCATCTAAGGATTCTTCTTAGTTCCTTGAGACATGATTTAGTTGGTGATAGGTAATGGTTAGGATTCATCCTTTATGACTAGATTTTACTTTTTGATGTATGCATGGGCAGGTAGTCTAGTACAATTATTTGGATGTAGTACTTTTTATTATCTTTTGGTTAATACTTTTTATTATGATGGTTTGTAATTACCTAAGTTATCCCTCTCAAACGGTTTTACTCTACTACTTTATGTAAATAATATGTCGTCGGTACGTGAGATTACTTATGAATTATCTGACTAGCATTTATTCACGCTAAAGATGTTATCTCTTAATTTTTTTAAAAAAACTAGTAATGTATTTCCAAGCAATTGTTTACTTATCGTTGTAATCTTTATACTTGAGTATGATATTTAATGTTAGACACTAGACAATCCATCACTGGATGACTCATACATCTCTTAATGTTTTGATGAAAACAAAGATATAAATTCATGTTAATCATTTTATTGCATGTAAGTCAACATGTTTGATGACTAGAAGCAACACGAGGTAAGACTTATCCATGAATGGATACCTTGTCTAATGGAAGCAAGAAGTACTCGTCCAGTCCATCCTTTTGAATATGCACATTTACTTGAATACATCTGTTTATGCCATATTATATGGTTCTATTAAAAGGAACATATTTGTGAATGCATCTTATATTTCCTTTTATATGTCTAACAACTATGTTTAGTTATGAATGACAACTATGGAAAGTTCTAATCTAGTATTAGACAAAGACATGCAATATTTGTCTAGATTGGGAAACAAGATCAAAATCAACAACGGTCATATTATTCAATGTTGAAGATCCTCTCCATAACTATGAGCCTCTTAGTATAAAGAGGACATCAAAGACTCAAAGAAAATTGATGAACAAGTATAGAAAAGCAAAAAGTTGTGCATCAAGAAAAGGAAGAATAGAACAAGACCTTTAGAAAGAAACACTAAGCTTAGAAAGTTCATCCTTTGTATTATACAATCCTTTTTTGTGATATTAAGAACTTCATTCTAAGCGTACTCTTTGAGAGTTGAAAGAATTTTTGATTATGAACCAAACATCTATTTGTGAAAGTCAGGAGTAACTTAGTGACTAAATAATAATTGTGTGTCCTTAGATTCAAGGGAAGTCTAAGAGTTGTGTCAGTAGTGGTCTTGAGAATACTTGTAAGCTAGAAGTGACTGAAAAAAATATTTGTTGTAATCAAGTCTAATTAGTAGAATCCTTTACTGGTTGGTAAAGGAGAACTAAACGTAGCTCAGGTTGAGAGAACTGGTATAAAACTATGTATTTTTATTGTTCTTCTTCAGCTTGTCAGAGTATTTTCAAAGTCTATTATTCACACATTCTTGTATACAAGTCTTTCACTGAAAATACGTTTTATAAATATATCATTGGACGATAGTCCACCTGTGCTTAAGAAAACTTGATTGAGTCACTGGACACTGTTTCATTTATTAAACATTTTCCATTAAAAAAAATTCTATATTTTATCTAACACACTATTCAACCCTTTTTCTAGTGTGATTTTTTATATTTGATGTAAAAGAATCATTTAATTTTTTTCCCACATATTTAATTAGAAAAATCATAGTAATTCCTTTATAAAATAAAGGCATTACATGTTTTGTGGCTTGCCTTTGATTGTTATAGTGTGTAGAAGAATGTTAGGGAGAGAAGATGATTGTAAGGAAGAGAAAAAGATGAGTGTAGCTAGGGAATTACATGTTCTATTGACATTGCATGTTCTTTAGAAGAAGACGAACTTAAGGAAAGAAAAAAATGCAGAGCACCTGAACATGTTGAAAGCCATAAATAATGGAATTAGGATAATAGAATTTCTTATCCAGCAATTGATTTGTGTAGTGTTGAAATTATGATTATTTTATTAAAAAAGTAAACTACTCATCTTCAATTCTCATCCTTGTGACTAAATATTTTTTGTCATTTTCTTTGGATGCAAATCAATGTGTTTGGAGTTATTTTTGTTGTCAATGGTATCGTCATGGTGTTGGGCTGAGAGAAGATGAACTTGTGAAAAAGAAAAGGGATACGTAAGAGATGGAGAGAAGAGAGAGATTTTTTTTTTTAATAACATGATAAAGGAGGGAGGAGAGAAATAATTTTTTAAAAGCATATCCTAAAATTACTACAATATCCCTAAAATCAAGCAATTGAAATTAATGAAATGATGGGTTTTTTGTCGTAATATTTTGGTGTAAGCCGGTAACATACTCCAACTAAAAAAGAGGTGTAAGTATGTTAGCAACATTTTTTCGTATTCAGATTCGTTGGTGAGGTGAGAATGACATTAAAATATTATAAAAATAATAAGTTAATTAGCGAAAATGGATTTTTACAAAATTAGCTGTGAAAAGTTAAACCTATAGATATATTACCAAAAAGTAATTTTATTTTCTTTGATTCCATCATTGTCTGGTACAAATAAATTGACATTCATATAGGGACAATGTAGGAAGAAGGTCAAACACTTATTAACATGGGTAGAGACATATGCAATCATATAAAGGCATACTGCACCCAACTTTTGTTAACTTTCCATGTTTTTTTATGCAACTAATATGACATTCGTCTTGTATACAGTTTAGCGCGCCCAACCTATCTTGACAGGTTCTTGCTTCAATCACTTTCAATGGCCCTTCATTTTCTATCCCATACACACATAAATACAAAGTATTCAGTGCTAACCATAAATCTCAAACTCAAAATCTGATGTAAAAGCAAAAAGAATTTAAAAATTGACAATCTTAAATTTATGACTAGCTTCAAGGAGAGTAAAACATACCAATCCCAACGGAAAGAACAAGCAGAACAATCAAAATGATAGTAATGGCCTTCATCTTAATTTGACTCTAGAATAATGTCCTCTTTTCTTCAATTCAATAGTGTCTAATGGGTTGATATAAAGCTATAAGTAACATATATATATATATATATATATATATATATATATATATATATATATATATATATATATATATATATATATATATAAGCATTAAATACTATTTATATTAATTTTGACAAGCATTTAATGCTCTTTAAATATTTATATTAATTATACATGGTTGATAAGCATTTAATGCTCTTTTAATATTTATAATAATTTTTAATATATTTAGTGTTTTGATTTTCCATTACTTCTTTATTTTGTCGTTATTTTATCTTCATTAAACATCTTTTATATTATATGAATATTTTTAAATTCAAGAAAAGTTTAAAATATAAATATAATTTTTTTAGTTAACAACAATAAATAGGCTTTTGGGACGTAGTTTAATAAATTCAATTCATACTTCTCTTTCAAATGTTATGGATCTAAAATTCAATTCATACATGTTAATTTTTTTCTATATATATACAAGTGTAAAGGAAAATATTAAAAAAAAGGATTGAATTGTGATTTAAAAATTTCACAAGTCTTTTTGACAAAGAAAGCTATCGTTTAATAATGTTTAAAACAAGAAGACAAGGATTCCAGAAATAGATAGAGCCAGATAATACTTAACAAATTTCTAAACACTTTTAAAGATAAAATAAAATTTTAATCCGTTGTGAGTTAACAATAGATAAGAAAAATAAATCAAACACAAAGAAATTTTATATTGATTTGTCTATACTACTCAGACCACATTCAATTTTTGACAACCCATTAATTGTTCACTAACTTCATAAAGTTATAAGTATTATTCAGTGTCACTTTTGACTCTTACAACAAAGCTTATGCACAAGCTATTACAACCCAAGTATTATTTGACTACCAAGCCACTTTTGACTCTAACAAATCAATAGATTTGTTGATGTTTGTTTGCAAACAGACTAACATTATCGTCTTATAGACAAATATACAAATTAAACACTTAGTCTTTTTCTCTAAGGATTTTCAAGGTGTTTTGAGAGTTTTAAAACTTGAAAATTTACAAAAGGAAATCTTGAAGAAGAGAGGGAAAATACATTTCAACATTCACCTTGTAAGTTCATAACTTCAACTCTTCAAAGTTTCTTGTATTTATAGTAAATCTTTAGAAAGTATTTGTTGTCTCTAATGGTCCAAAATTTGTTTGATCTTACATCTAAAAAAGGTGTACATTAGTGAAGCTGATAAACTACTCTGCTTATCTTCCTTGAGCTACACTCCAATAATGGTAAAAGCCACTTTAAGGAAGAGAAGGTTTGATCACCACAGGCATTGCGTCTTTTGAGAGAACACAAAGGTTGTAAATCCAAAAAATAATTTTTTAATTTCTATTGTGGTAAAAAATTGCCACAAATTTTGTAGCCAAATTGCTAAAAAATAGTTACAAGGGACTAAAAATAGAATCTCACGAATTTGAACAACTAATGTGCAAATGTTTTCCTTAAAAATACAAATTTTAACTTAGGAGACTAAAAAAGACAAACTAAAAGTTTGACGAACCAAAAACATGATGATGATAATGTGAGTTTTGCGGCTTCCTAGCCACATCACTAAAAGCACCATGTCTTTGTAAAGGAAAAGCTATATAAATGTGGGAGTTAAATGGTTTAAAGCATAAATTTCATTGACTAGTTGGAGATCATATAGGGATGACAATGTACATGGTCTAGGTTGGATACTATAATACATGTTCCCATATCTTTGTTTGAAAAAATATCCATACCCAGCCCCAACCATACTCACACATCTACTAATTTTAGTCCACACTCATATTTTGTAGATACCTATATATCTATATGTGCACCTACATTAAGTTCATAGGTGTGAAAAAAATCCTAAGGAAAAAAAAATGTGTGTGCCCTGTGGCAATAAAAATGCATCAAGTCATTACCTGACACAACTGTTACATGAATGGTGGATCATTGTGAAATGGAAAATTAAAAGTTGAAAGACATTATGCAGTAAAAAGAAAAGGTTGAAAGACAATGGGAGAATGAAGGAGAAAAATCAAGCTTATGGATGGAAAAAGTAACGGCCACATACTCACATATTTGAGATCTAAGATAAAGGAAAGTGAAATTTATTGGTAAATGAAAACTTTGGTCTTTGAATGTGTAAAACAATGATAATTTTGTTTTTAAAACAACGAAAATTTGATTTAGTCCCTGATTTGTAAAAAGTGCAACCAATATGATATCATACAACTTAATAAAAAAAAATTTCCCTAAACTTTACAACTTAATGTAAAATTGGTTCTTGAACATTACAGATTAATAACAAATGGATTCCTAAACTTTACATTCAAGAAGGGTTCTCATATTTTAATAAAAGACAAGTGTTTTTCTACTTATATGAATGATGTTTTTTATGCTAGTGCACCTATGAGTAATGAACTCTATGTTCTAGATCTCGAAATGCATGTCTTTAACATAAATGTGGAAATAGGTTGAACCAAATGGTTTGAATCCTATATACCTTTGGCATTGTTGTTTAAGCCGTATAGGTGAGAGGCATATCTCCAAGCTTCATAAAGATGGACTCTTGGAATTGTTTGATTATGAATCTTTCGAGGTGTGTGAATCTTGTCTATTGAGAAAGATGACTAAAATAGCATTCAATGATCAAGGTGAAAGGGCTAGTGATCTTTTGGAACTAATACATAATGATGTATATGGACTCTGAATCAACCTGCTAGAGATGGCTTCTCTTATTTTGTCACATTTACTGATGACTTCAGTAGATATGGATTTGTGTATCTTTTGAAAAAAAAAATAAAAAAATAATTGAAAAGTTCAAGAACAAGGTAAAGAACCAACTAGGCAAAAGTATTAAGGCCATAGATCAAATTGTGGTGGTGAATACTTAAGCCATGAGTTTGACGACTATCTAAGAGAGTGTGGAATTATATCCCAACTTACTCCACTCAGAACACCGTAATTGAACAATTTGTCTGAGAGGAGAAATCAAACCCGATTGGACATAGTACGATCATGAAGGATCAATCATTACACATTCTTTTTACGGATATGGGGTTGCCATGTTTATGTGGGCAAGGCGAAAAGACACCATATAAGATATGGGCAAGGCAAAAGCTAAGCATGTCCTTTTTATGGATATGGGGTTGTCATGTTTATGTGAAACATATGATTTCAAATAAACTAGAACCCCTATCGAACAAATGTCTCTTTGTGGGATACCCTAAGGAAACTAAAGGATACTATTTCTACAACACCTTTGAGGACAAAATGTTTGTTACTAGGACTAGAGTGTTCCTTGAGAAGGAATATATCTCCAATGGAACCAGAGGAAGGAATGTAGATATTGGAGAAATCCAAGTGACACAGAGCACTGATCCACCTGCAATGGAACAAAAATCGATGCCAGAAATGGTTGTGGTTCCTCTTTCTATTCAAGTAGCACAAAAATTGTTGTGGAAGCAATGCTTTCCAAGATTATTTTGATGATGCCAAAGACTCAATTCAAGAATCAAGAGTCAAGCAAGTTTCAAGAATCAAAGAGTCGTTCAATCAAAGCAAGTTTCAAGAATCAAAGAGTCGTTCAATCAAGATTCAAGATTAAAGTAAAGAATCAAGAGAATACTCAATTAAGATAAGTATTAAAAAAGTTTTTCAAAATATTGAATAACACAATTTTGTTCAAAAGAATTTTTCAAAGAAAAATCTTTTACCAAGAGTTTTACTCTCTGGTAATCGATTACCAGAAGGCAGTAATCGATTACCAGTAGCCAACATTCTTTTCAAACTGATTTACAAAGCTGTAATCGATTACCATAATCATGTAATCGATTACTAATGTTTTAAAACGTTAGATTTCAAATTTCAAGAGTCACAATTTGTGATAAAATATTTTCAAATCGTTTCAAACTTGTGTAATCGATTACACAATACTTGTAATCGATTACCAGTGTTTCTAAATATTTTGATTTTCAAATTTAAACATGAAGAGTCACATCTGTTGATGTGTAATCGATTGTGTAATCGATTACCAGTGACTTATTTTGAAAAATAAATTATCAAAAGTCACAATTCTTAAAGTGACTTATTTCTGAAGATTTTTTCAAAAGTCACAACTTTTAAAGTGACTAGTTTTCAAAAGAGTCACAACTTTTAAAAGTGACTAGTTTTGAAGAAATTGTCAAGAGTCATAAACTTTTAACTTGAGTCATCAAATGACTATAAATATGTGACCATGGCACGAATTTCAAAAGATGCATAACAAAATTCTTTCATTCATTCATTCATTCATCTTTTTAAGAGTTTTTATTCAATACTTTCTTTGTCAAGAAAAGTTCATTGGCCAAAAATTCTTCTTTTTCTTTCCTTCTCCCTCTTGCCAAAAGAATTCAAAGAACTAACCGTCTGAGAATTCTTTTGATTCTTTCCTCCTCCCTCTATACAAAAAATTTCAAAGGACTAACCACCTGAGATATCTTTTGCTTCACCTTACAAAGATTTCAAAGGACTAACCGCCTGAGATATCTTTGTCTTAACACATTGGAGCGTACGTCCTTTGTGGTACATGTAGAGCGTACATCTACTTGGGTTGTAATACTGAGTACAAGAGAGGGTACATCTCTTGTGGATCAGTTCAAGTGGAGTATACATCCACTTGGTGTTTCAAAGAAAACAAAGGAGGGTACATCCTTTGTGGATTTTTGCTTGTAAAGGATTTTACAAGGTTATTGGAAATCTCAAGAACCGGTGGTTGCTTGGGGACTGGATGTAGGCACAGGTTGTTGCCAAACCAGTATAAAAACTTGTGTTTCTTTTCTTCTTCTCTACACTCTTTACTTTTCCGTTGTGCACTTTTTATTTTTGCTTTACTTTTGTCTAAGTTATTGTTTCTGTTCTTTATTTTCTCATAACTTAGTAGTAAAGCCTAAATGAATCTAGTGACATTAAGAAGGAAAAATTTTAATTAGTCAAGACACGTTCATAATTAATTCAACCCCTCCTTCTTAATTATTCTAAGGCCATTTTTTCCAACAATTGTGTTGGTCAAATAGGTCACTTCACCAACCTGAGAGGTATAGGATTTTGCTCACCTAGGCAGGTGATGTGGTTCTCATGAATTAGGATGAGCCTATGACTTACCAAGATGCCATCATTGGACCTGAATATGAGAAGTGGCTTGAGGCTATGGAATCTGAGATGGAATCCATGTACACTAACCAGATTTGAACCTTGGTTGATCCACCCGAAGGGGTAAAACCCATAGGGTATAAGTGGGTCTTTAAGAATAAGACTGACATGGATGGAAAGGTGAATACCTTTAAGGAACGACTAGTGGCGAAATGTTTCAAGAAAATTTTCAAGATTCTTACAAGTCAAGAGACAAATAGTCTCTTGATTACAACAATGCTTTTTAGAAAGTACAAAAGATTTTCTCTCTTTTTAGAGATGATGATACAAGTTGAAGATCTTAGAAGAATACTCAATTGATAAGCAAGTGTTTGGCCAATGATTTATTTTTGAGAGAATATGTCACTTAGGTTCTAATGAAAAACTCAGAAGATTTTCGTAGACAAGTCACATATTTATAGGCCTTTGGTGGCTTTTCAAAAACTTTTGAAGAGATGTAACTTTTCAGGATATTTTTCAAAAATTCTCTCATTGGTAATCGATTACAATTTCTTGGTAATGGATTATACAATTATATTTTGAAGGGTCATTGACTTTTCAAAATTAACTTCTGAAGTTTCGCCACTGGTAATCGATTACATACAAACTAAAATATCTAGAAGTTGAGAAGTAAAAACAGTCAAGTAAAAAGCGTTGGGTCGTTCTACTGAATTTACTTTGATGTTGCTAAATATTTTTCTCTATTTAACATTATTTTAGTGTTCTTATGCTGAAAACTTATCCAACCCAAGATCCCTCGAGTGAATGGGTATAACTCTATTTAAACCTCGTCCTTGGTCCCTCAACAAACTTAGTTTAAACGAGTTGCATTAAGATTACAACATAATAAAAATTAAATCACTACACTCTATTCCTAGACATATAGTTTTCTAGCTTACTCTATCGAGGTCTAAGGTTTTAAAGCATTTTCCAATGCTAAAAATCCTACCTATACAGACGAATGGGTGATCAAGCCATAAGCATGTAAAAATAAGCATAGATAGAAGCAATGAACACATAAAAAAACATTAAATATATAGTAAAAGAGTATTACATCAAAGGTTTAGCAAAACTCCCCAACAA
The DNA here is from genome assembly GCF_000004515.6 of Glycine max. Lineage (NCBI taxonomy): Eukaryota > Viridiplantae > Streptophyta > Magnoliopsida > Fabales > Fabaceae > Glycine > Glycine max. The sequence goes on from NC_038244.2 coordinate 19,623,058, forward strand.
GAGATTTAGCCTTCCATTACAAGGAATGAACTATCAGCACAAATGATAGATTTTGGGGGAATAAAAAGGCTACAAACGGTTGAGAATGTCTCCTTCAACTTCTAGAACCCCAAACTCACTCCTCTAACCTAAACTCTCTTGGAGGCTTATTTTTGTCGCTCTAACTTCTTCTCTTGCTCTGTTTTTCCAACTATTCTTTTTGTTTTACGCCAACTTCAGTGTTTTAAAGGCTTCTTGACGTTTTAGATTCTAAAGGCTCGCTTAGCGAGATAGGCTCGCTAAGCACGAGTTAGTGAAATTTGGCTTAGCGAGTTGGGCGCACTGAGCGCAAGAAGAGACAAATGACTCGCTGGGCGAGCTTGCGACACACTAGGCGAGCTTGCGACACACTAGGCGAGCACATATCTAATTGATCCTCTTCTAGGGTTTCCCATCACGCTAAGCGAGCTGAGTGCCTCGCTTAGCAGATGTCACTTGCTATGCGCATATGGCTCGCTTAGAGAGACACCAGCTGCTAGACCTTCTCTTCTTTTGGCCTGAAACTGAAGTGGATTCAATATTAATTCACAAAATGGGAGTATCTATTGAGTAAAATCAAACTAAACATGAAAATATGTACAATTCCTACAAAAGGAACCATAAATTGGAGGAAAGATGCTAATTTCATGAAACTATTCAATACAAAAGTTAGTCGTAAATAACGACTAACAATGATCATTAGGTTTATCAACTAATTCCTAGACTTGATTTCTTTCAAATTGATTCAACTCTTCTTGCATAGCAATAATCCAATGTTCATCAATTAGGACTTCATTTGGTTTTTTAGGTTCAATTAAAGAAGCAAAAACCATATTATTGCATGCATCTTTGAGAGAGTGTCGAGTTGTTACCCCTTTTGAGATGTCACCGATGCTATTATCAAGAAGGTGATATCTTGAAGTTCTCCACTCTCTTGGAAGATCTCTATTTGTTTTAGTTTCATTAATTTGAGATTCTTCATCATTTCCATCTCATTTGCCTATGTGCCCTTTTTTCATGAATGTGCATGTCTTCTAAAGAATCTGTAATATCATCAAGTGTTTCCTTCCTTGGCCTTATAGGGTTAGTCTCATCAAAAGCAACATGAATAGATTCTTCAACAATCATAGTTCTTTTTTTATAAATTCTAAAAGCTTTACTATTAGAGGAATAGCCAAGAAATATACCTTCATATGATTTTGCATCAAACTTACCTAAGTTTTTTTTCCCATTGTTTAACACAAAACACTTGCATAAAAAAACATGAAGATGATAAATGTTTAGTTTTCTTCCTTTGTACAATTCATACGGTGTTTTCTTTAAGATAGGTCTAATTAAAGCTCTATTCATTATATAGCATGCAGTATTAACAGCTTCAACCCAAAAATATTTCGGAAGATTTGTATCATTAAGCAAAGTTTTGGCCATTTCTTCTAAAGATCTATTTTTCCTCTCAACTACTCCATTTTGTTGAGGGGTTCTAGGTGCAGAAAAATTATGTTCAATGTCATTTTCATCACAAAATAATTCAAAATCTTTATTTTCAAATTCTCCTTCAGGATCACTCCTAATGGATGCAATGTTAAGGTTTTTCTTGTTTTGAACGATTTTAGCAAGTTTCTTAAAAGCATGAAAAGCATCTATTTTATGAGTAAGAAATAATGTCCATGTGAATCTTGAATAATCATCAAATATAACAAGGGCATAATAATTTCCACCAAAACTCTTGGTTTTAGAAGGACCAAAAAGATCCATGTGCAAAAGTTGTAAGGGTTGAGTGGTAGAAATAACATTTTTTTTATTTGAAAGAGACCCTTACTTGTTTTCCTTTTTGACATGCATCACATAATCTATCTTTTTCAAATCTGAGTTTTGGTAACCCAATTACTAAATCTTTAGAAATTAATTCATTTAAATGTTCCATATTTATATGAGGAATTCTCCAATGCCATAACCATGAATCATTATCTTTGCTTAAAAAGCATTGAGCATGATTTGATGTTTTATCTAAATTTATCATGTATATATTATTAGTTCTATATCCTATATGTTTTATATTCTTGTCATGTTTATTTTCAATAAAACAATTGTGAGAATCAAATGATACTAGAAAGTCTTTATCACATAATTGCTAACACTTAGTAAACTATGCTTGAGACCATCAACAAGTAAAACATTTTCAATGGAGGTAGATGAATTCGTACCTATTTTTTTTACTTCAAGAATTTTACCTTTGTTGTTGTCACTATAAATCACATGTCCACTATTCTTGGGAGAAATATAAGTAAACTTTGATGCATCTCTCGTCATGTGTTTAGAGCATCTGCTATCAATGTACCAACTTCTCTTGAAAGAATCTTTCATTCATATAATCATATTTTTGACTTAGGTATCCAAATTTTCTTGGATCCTTCAATGTTAGTTTTGATTAAAGATCTTTTTGGAACCCATATCATTTTAATATTATTACTATTTTTCCTAAAATAGCATGTTGATGCACTATGTCTTTTCTTACCACAATAAAAACATGTCAAGAAAGGAGAACTATTCTATTGAATAGATGCAAAGAAGTTTTTATACATTTTTTTGTTGTTTTTCAGGTCTATATCCTAATTCAGTCTTATCAAACACACATCTTTTCTTTCATAGTATAATATCTAAATTATTTTTGCCAAGAGTAAATTTGGCAAGAGAACATTTTAGATCTTTGATTTCTTCTTTAAATTTGTTACAACATTTATATGAGTTAGATGCTTTATCACTATCTTGTATCAATTTTATGGTAGAAGATTGATTTGTATCAATTAGTTTTAAAGTTATGACTTTAGTTTTAAGATTTTCTAATTCTTCATTTAATTTCAAAACTTCCTTTTCTAAATTTGAAATACTTTTCTTAGAAAATGAAACTAGTTTGGCAAGATTGACTGATTCGTTATGCAAGTCATTGAATGCATCTTAAAGTTCATCAAAGGAGATAGATAAGTTATTGTTAGAAGATGTTACTTCTTCTTCGCTTTCATAATTTTTTGCCATGAGATTCAGATTCACGACTTCATTTTCTGAATCACTTGATGAATAAATATTGTTATCTTCCCAAGTGATGTAAGTTTTCTTTCCTTTCTTGTCTTTGAAGGTTTTCTTGTTAGATTTTTCTATTCTTCTTTTGAAATTAGGACAATCAACTCGTAAATGTCCAAGTTGATTACATTCATAGCACTTTGGAACATAAGAGGAATCTTCTCCTTTCTTCTTTGGATTAAAGTTTATTCTTCTTTGATTTCCTTTGTTTCTTAGAAACTTATTGAATCTTTTTACGAAGAGACTAAAATCATCTTCTTCTTCTATTTCATTCAAATCCTCTTTGTCACTTTCTTCCTAAATACAAGATGATGCTTTAAGTGCAATTCCTTTCTTTTTCTTGTCATTTTATTCATGTTGATTTAGTCTCATAAGTTCCATTTCATGTTCTTGAAGCTTTCCAAAAATAGTTGCAAGAGACATGTTGGCGAGATCCCTTGATTTTTCAATTGCAGTTACCTATGGTTGTCATTGCTTGCTTAAACATCTCAATACTTTGTTAATGAGATCATCATTAGGAAATATATTTCCTAATGATACAAGATGATTAACTATATGTCTAAATATATTTTGCATATCTTGTATGGTCTCATTTTAATTCATTATGAAAAGTTCATATTCATGTGTGAGGGTGTTTATTCTAGATCTCTTTATATTAGTTGTGCCTTCATGAGTTACTTGTAATGTATCCCACATTTCTTTTGCATTCTTACAATTTGAGACTCTAAAGTATTCATCCATGCCTAGTGCAGAAGTAATTTTATTTTTGGCCTTTAAGTTATATTGCACCATTCTTTTTTCCTCTTCATCCCATTGTCCCATAGGTTTTTTTATAGTTGCATTTCCTACTACAATTTTAGGGATGAAGGGACCAATTTCAATGGCTTCCCAGATGTTTAAATCTATAGCCTCTATGAAAATTTGCATACAGATTTTTCAGTAATGATAACCCACACCATTAAAGATAGGAGGCCTATTAATGGAGTTTCCTTTAGGAAATAGAAAATTTGATGAGGTCATAACTATTCTTTAAGTTTTTAAACTTTATACAAGAATTCCACTCTGAAACCACTTGTTGGAAAAGTGGTATCAATAACTTAAGAGAGGGGGGGTGAATTAAGTTTAAAAATTTTCCTGATTAATCAAGTTCTAATTCCCCTTTTAAAACTATATGTTCAAAATATTGAAGATAAAGACGAATATGCAAAGTATTTCAACAATATTCTTCAAGTACACAAGATAAAATTATACGAGATAAAATAACCAAGATAAAGAAGAAAGAAATGCAAACTCATTTTATCCTGGTTTGGTCAGTTTCCATGCCTATGTCCATTCCTCAAGCAACCCACTTGAGATTTTCTACTAACTTTGTAAAACTCTTTACCACTTTTGAACAACCTTGGGATTCCTCTTCCTTGTGTTCAGGATTCTTACAAGTCAAGAGACAAACAGTCTCTTGATTACAACAATGCTTTTTAAAAAGTACAAAAGATTTTGTCTCTCTTTTAGAGATGATGATACAAGTTAATGATCTTAGAAGAATACTCAATTGATTAGCAAGTGTTTGACCAATGATTTGTTTTTGAGAGAATATGTCACTTAGGTTCTGATGGAAAATTCTGAAGATTTTCATAGACACGTCACATATTTATAGGCCCTTGGTGGCTTTTCAAAAACTTTTGAAGAGATGTGACTTTTCAGAATATTTTTCAAAAATTCTCTCACTGGTAATCGATTACAATTTCTTGGTAATGGATTATACAATTATGTTTTGAAGGGTCATTGACTTTTCAAAATTAACTTCTGAAGTTTCGCCACTGGTAATCGATTACATACAAGTGGTAATTGATTACAACATTTAAAATTCAAATTTCAAAAGAGAAACTTCTTTTTGAAAAAGATTTTATATAATCTGTCTCTAGTAATCAATTACAATGCCTGGTAATCGATTACAACATTTAAAATTCAAATTTCAAAAGAGAAAACTTCTTTTTGAAAAAGCCTTTATGTAATCTGTCTCTGGTAAATCGGTTACAATGTCTGATAATCGATTACCAGTGAAAAAATACTTATTTTAGCACTGATAAAACATTTTTAAAACTCTTTATCATCACCTGAAAAATCATGTTTTCTTAGGACAAACCTTTTTAACCAATAAAAGATTCTTTAAACAAAAACAAACTAGGTCTTATCTTTTTCTTGATCTTGAATTTTGACTTGAAGTAATCTTGTGTTGCTTACATCTTGGCATCATCAAAACCTTCATACACATATATTCACACAAAGATCCATTTATGGGTTAAAGCAAGCTTCTAGAAGTTGTAATCTTCATTTTGATGAGATTGTGAGATAGTTTGGATTCATCAAGAATGAAGATGAGCTTTATGTTTATAAGAAGGTTAGTAGAAGTGCAATCATTTTTGTGGTTTTGTATGTGGATGACATACTACTCATCGAAAATGACATCTTGACACTATAACATGTTAAGACATGGCCGGGGAGTTTTTTCTCAATGAAATACTAACGTGAAACATCCTATGTTTTAGGAATTAGAATTTATAGAGATAGATCGCTGAGACTACTTGTCCTTAGTCGCAGTACATATATTGACATAGTTCTTTGATGCTTTACTATGCATGATTCAATATAGGATCTATCATGCATGCAATGATGTATACTTGACCAAACATCTCATATGCTTTGAGCATGATGAGAATATACCAATCTAATCTTGGTGAAGGTCACCAGACCGATGTCAAAATATTCTAAAGTACTTGCAAAGGACTAAGGTTTCATTCTAAACATATGGAGTTGAGGAAGAACTTGTTGTAAAGACTTACACTAATGCTAGCTTCCAAACTAATACAGATGATTCCCATTCACAATTAGGGTTTGTCTTTTGGCTGAATGGTGACATTGTAAGTTGGAAGAGTTCCAAACAAGGGACAACCGTCGATTCTATTACAAAGAATAAGTATATAGTTGCCTTTGGTGCAAGCTGAGGAGGATATTTGGATAAAAAAGATCATTGTTGAACTTGGATTCATTTTTGGCATCGTAGACCCAATTAACCTCTATTTTAATATAAACGGAGTAATCACGTAAGATAAGGAACCCAGATCTCACCAACGATCCAAATCCATATACTTAGATGCTTTTATCTCATTAGAGAAATATGCAGAGATCCAACATCAGATAATGTTGTTGAATCACTTATGGAGTACCTTACTTAGTAAAAACATAATGCTCACACTAGACTGATGGGTATCAGGCTTATGCTTGATTAGCACTAGTGTTAGTGGGAGATTGTTGGAGTTAACCCTATTGGCAAATCCATTTCATACTATATTTGTATCGTGGTTTTGGTTTATATATTTTACATACATGAGACACGCCAATTATTATGTTATTAGTTCTATAGCATAATAATGTCCTTAGAATAAGAGATTCGTTTGATGGCAAATTAAGTGGGACTTGATTGTGAGATTCATTGAACGACAAAACATTGTTTTAAAAGTATCCATAATCAAGTACTATTATATAATAGGGTGAGAATAATGCATTGAGGCTATTGTGTGAGTAGACAAAAGACCATGTCTCACAAGTCATTGATATGAGATATCAAGTTGGCACATAGGTATAAATGTTAGGAGTAATATTTATATTGGATAGACCTAATATGAGAAGGTTTCATAATAGTTATGTAAGTTTCATAAGGGAAGTGATTATAATGTCACAAGAAGGAGGTTGAATTGTGACTTTATCAACTTTTCCTAAAATTTTAATCTTTTTGAACTTTTACTCAAGATTACCTTGGTGTTCAGAAACACTTGACATAAAGGTTTAAGCACTTAGACAACAAAGCTAGCTAAGTGGTTAGACATAATATTCATTGTTAAATGTTTGAGATGATTATGTGAACCTAATGTCAATGCACATTTGCTCAAGTTCAGAAGAACTTTACTTAAATAAAAGCATTTCTTAAAAATATTGTTATAATGAAAAAATTAGTTTATGTTAGACAAGTGACCTCAGTATCTTAAGAAGGGGGTTGAATTAAGATACAAAACTTTTCCCTAATTAAAATTTTAACTCTCTTTTGGATTAACAATGCACCCTTAATATGAATTACTCAAAGAACAATTCAAAATAAACTTCTTTAAAGCAAAAGATAAACTGCAATAAATAAAAGAAGTTTAAGGGAAGAGAGAATGCAAACTCAGTTTTTATACTGGTTCGGTCACACCATGTGCCTACATCCAATCCCCAAGCAACCCGCTTGAGATTTCCACTATCTTGTAAAAATCCTTTTACAAAGTCTGAAGCATACAGGGACACCCTTCCCTAGTGTTCACAAATCCTTACAACTTAAGAGACCCACAGTTTCTTGAACAATAATCTCTTGAGTAAGAAGAAGATAATTTCTCTCTTGAAGAGAAGAGTATTACAATATGAAGATCACACAAGAATCCTTATTGATTTTGCAAGTGTTTGGCCAAGGCTTGTTTTGAGAGGATAAAACACTTTGGTTCAGAAAAACTCTAAGGAAATTCAAACCCCAAGTCACCTATTTATAGGCCTTTGATGGCCATTTAATTTTTTTTTTGAATAGTTGTAACTTTTGGGAGTTATTTTTAAAATTTCCTTACTTGTAATTGATTACATAAATGTGGTAATCGATTACATAGTTAGTTCTGAAGAGTTATGACTCTTCAGACTTGAAATTTGAAATTTTTGTGTCTAGTAATCAATTACACAACTGTTGTAATCAATTACAGGCTTTTTAAAATTTAAATTCAAATTTCTAAAAGCTATTACAAACAATTTTAACTTCTGGTAATCAATTACATCCATTGTGTAATCGATTACACAGTTTAAAATTCAAATTCAAAATTTGTAAAACTGTTTTAGAAAGCATTTAGCTACTGGTAATTGATTACCAGAGAGAAAAACATCTTATTTTGAAAACATAGTTTTACTAAAAAGATTTGTAAGATATTTTTCTCAGCCAAACCTGGGCAGCATCATCTAAGAAATTCTTTTTAAGATCCTATGGACTAAGTTGATGTTCTTCTTGAATTTCTTGATTCTTGACTTGGATCAAACTTGAGAAGCACTTATCTTTGACATCATCAAAACTTCATATTATATATGCTTCTACAGTATATGTTATGTAGATACAATACTTAGAATGTTGTGGTCAGAAAGCTATTGTTTAGAATGTTGTTTCAAGTTTTTCATGCACAAACATGCTTTCATGTTTTATGAAAGCAATTCATACTTTTATGCATATAATTGATCTGGTTTAAAACATATTTCAATATCACAAACATGATTTAGTATAGATATGTCATTGTATAAAACAATTATGCTTGTAAAGAAAACCTTCTTATGTATGCATTTTGATGAAAGTCATTATAATGCTTTGAACATTCTGATGCAAACACAATACATATGATAACAAATAACATAATGTAAAGAGGAAGGAAAGAGAGGATTCAACGTAGAGATTTTTATATTGGTTCACCCTAACCTTGGGTTACGTCTAGTCCTTACTTTTCAAGATGAGATTTTTCACAAATACTACGAACATGTTGGACCAGCCAACTACTGAATTTTTACAACTTCCAACATCCTTGATGGACTTTCCTTGCCAACCCTCGGCTAGACTTTCCTTGCCAACCACCTGTTGGACTTTCAACATCTCCTCACCACACCTGGTCTTGGCTAGGAGATTACACACTCAACCACGACAACCACTAAGTCATGACAGAGACAAACCAAGTATTATTTACCTTTTCAAGTGGGCTTAACCCACAAAGTAATTCAATTCCTGGAAGGGAAGACATCTCACCATAGAACCACCACGATTCTTGGTAGGAAACCTTTCCCTCTCACTAGATGTCCCTCTCCTTAAAACTTTCTTCACTCTTGAGAAGAAATCCATCTCAACCATAACACTACAATTGGCCTTAGGAAAGACAATACAAGTATTTTCCTTTACTTCTTAAGGTTACACTCTTAGAGACTCTCTCTAAGCTATCCACATTCCATGGGTTCTTCTTATCACTTCTCTCACAACCAAATTTAACCCACATGGTTAATTTGGGATACGTATAGATTACAAACTAGGAGAATGAATTTGAGGAGTTTTTACAACTTTACAACACTCATTGGGGGTGAATCTTCTTTGGAGCTCCAAGCTTTATGCACTCCTGATACAACCATTCTGAGCCCATAACACATCTGGAGTGGGGAAAGGAGATGTATCTTATTTATACACAGTGTAAGTTGTCTTCTACCTTTTATCTCTTGTATTGTAGTTTTCTTTTGTCTTTTTATAGGCCTCACATGTCAAACTAGTTGTTATCTAGCTGTTATGATAGCTATGTGACTTCTTTTTGAAGTAGATAGACTGCTTTTAACTTTACAGTTGTCAACTCCTTTATGATAAGTTCATTTTGATGATAAATTTCTGAGCATTTTTTTTATGGTCTCTTAGAAATACATTGTGATGTTGCTAAGGAAGGACCTATTCTAATGTAGGTTCCATTTGATGATGATAAGATGATATGACAATGTAGATAACTCAGTTCCATCAATTCAAACACTTCATCACATGATAGATCATTTTGAAGTAGCATACTTCAACATAGGTAACATGTGAAGGTTGTTGTTGTGTTAGTGTTTTGTCCTTGGTTCATACTTCACAAAGTCTCTTTAGTTTTCCTTGTGATGTTGCACACCAGATCTTCTCAAGGACATTCACGACTTTTTCCTTATGCATCTTCCAATGTAGTTAGCATTCACTTTTTGTTGTGTCCTTAGTTGTATACCAACATATGGAAATTGAGATACTTTCAACCTCAGTATTTTGATGCGTCCTCTATATGGGTGACAAAATATGGAAGATATGTTGTTGTCTTTAAGGTGCATTTTGAACCATTATGAATTTCATTCTAAATTTTAGTTTTTAGAGTCAAGTTCTTCATCATTATGATGTTGGATACTCATTGTAGTCTTTCATAAATCTCTTGTATAAGGCCTTCTTGATGTCTTTGCAACATTGTAAGGCTAAGATCTTTAAAGGGAAACACTGATTGTATCACACAAATGAGCTTCATTCAATCTTCTGAAGCTTCTTACTTGAAAGTACAATTGAGACATCTATTCTGAGCTTGTTTGAACTCATCAGAACACTTGTTATGTTTTGCACTTTATAGATATGTTGGCTTGCATAACTTTCTTGCATGTGATGTTATGCTTTGAGAGAGTTCTTTGATGTATATGGAGAGCCACTGAATGTTCTTTTTATAGGAAGACTTTGATGAGATGGCTTGACAAACTTGTATTCCAAATATTTTGGTGTGAGCTTGTTGTAGCATGTTATGTTTTTTACTATTTTTTTTATTTCTTTGACCATTTGAATGGCCAAACTAGATTTTGATGTCTTCATGAGAGTTGTAGAGAATTCTACCCTTGACATTCAAGCACTTGTCTCATGTCATTTAGACCACTACAACATAAGCAATCTTTAAAGCATTGCAGTTGGGTTATATTGTGAGGACATAATGACATCTTTATCTTGATAATCAATTTCCTCCAAGATACAAGCCATATTAGATTAGTACTTATTTAGTTTTAAGAGTATTTGTCAAGGGAGTTTTTTGCCATACTGATAAACAAAAAATTAGTAAATAGCTTATAGATTAAAATCAGTATAGAGAGAGAAGAAGAAGATGATGATGTACAATGGTTTTTATGCTTATTCACCCCAATTTTAGGCTACGTCAAGTCCTCATCCTTCAAAATGAGATTTCACTAACATAACCAGACACTATTGGACTAGCAAACCATTGAATTTCAATAACTGGCCAGTAACCCTATTGGACTTCACACCTAGCCACAACTAGACCAGCTACAACACTAGCTACACCTTTTGCCAGTCAGTTGCTGAACTTTCAACAACAAAAGGTCTATGTGTTTTGACTACACACACACACACATATATTTCTCTTCACAAGAGGGTTTCCACTCAGGAAATTACAATATCACACTTCTATCGTAGATCTATCATAGTTTACAAGCTTTTATATAAGTGGGTCACTCTCTAAAAAAAGGGTTGAAGAAACAATGATAGTTTTTTCAGATAGAAGTCTTAGCTCAAGTTTTTCACTTGGAAGGCTTCAACTTAACTTCATGATGTTCCTTGATAACCTCTTAAAGCTCCAAAGAAGACCGTTGAAGTAGAGCTCACTCAATTGACAAACTTCTGGAGGAAGTAGACAAAGATGACAATTGTCATGTCATGACAACTAGCAGGGTCATTCTAAGGAACCTTTCTAATGAGCATTTTGATGTAGCACCAAAATGACGATTATGATGTTAGCTTAGAAAGGATCCATACTTGAAGTAGTTTTTTTTATGAAGTTCAACTGTTATGTCTTTCTGAAGTAGCACAACTTCATCAATCATAACACATTTTCACAACACAAAGCATTTTGAAGTACATTGTGTTATAAGATCAAAGTGAAGGTACAATTGTTGTGTTAGTGTTCTGTCCAAGTTTAGACTGCATAGTATCTTCAGTTTTCATTTATAATGTTCCATATCAAGTCTTCTCATGGACGGATTCAACTTTCAACTTGATTGCATCTTGTAATGCAATTAGCAGTCACTTTCTAATGCACCCTTAGTGTGTGTGGAAACATATGGAAAGTGAGATGTTGTCCTTAAGGTGCACAGGAAAACCATTCTTAACTTCATTCTAAAGTCCAAACTTCAAAATCAAGATCTTCATCATTCAGATGTAGACTTCGTTCTAATGTTGGATGCGCTCTTTGTAGACTTTGATATGTCTTCTATGTAAGGCCTTGTGGTCTTGTACTTTTGCCAAAAAAATAGGTACTCGACGGGAAGTATTCTTCATCATGCAAATAGGTCTCAAGAGATCTTTTGAGTTTCCAATTCTTGACAGATGTTTTGAGACAACCTTTTTTAGCATCTCAGAATGCACAAACATATTTGCTTCTTAAGTTTAACATTGAGACACTTGAGCATAATGTTAGTCATCACATAAAACTCATCATCCTTACAATTTGTATTTCTAATGGTTTGTCATAATTAAAACTAGGGATATGGATTCAATAGGGGTGAACCAATATAAAAATCCCATATGCACCTTCTTCTCCCTCTTTCCTTTTTACTTGATTTTTGCATCTTCATTTCATAACTTGTTTTTGACAACAAAGATTCATAACATTGTTTTTAAAGGAACTTGCAACTAAGTGTTTTCTTTCTAAACCTTTTTCACTAAGTAATGGTCTTAAAACTTGGTTTTGAGCTGGTATAATTTTTTCCCCAAAAAGTATTAAGTTTTCATTTGGAGCTCATAACTTGTACTTTTTAGTTAACTTCAGAACAATCAGTTTTTACAAAAAAAAAAAAAATCCTTGAAAACACAATTTAACCACCCTTCTTGTGTTGTTTTTGTTACTTCATGCTTTTGGCCAAAACAAGTTGTTGGAGGTTGAGTGGCGTGGAAAGGGAGAGTTTTTTGGAAGACTTATATGAAAGGGAAAAAAAGGGATGGTGTGTACTTTTCTCGACAAAGAATTAAATTGAGCAAGAAAGAGATAAGGAGAAATGTGTTTTACATGGTAGTTTGGAAGGAAAAAAATGTGAAGTGGGTGTCTTTTCTTTTTTCTAGAAGAGAATTATCAATTATATGAGATGATGAAAGAGATAATGAAAAGGATGAGGATAATGTGTTTAGTGGGGGTAGTCTTAACATAAAAAATGAGAAGGAAAGTTTAAAAGTATAAAAGGGAAGTAGAAATAACAATAGTCTTTATAGGGCTCAAAAGTCAACTTGAAATTTTTTATCAAAGATGTTTGGTCTCATGATCAATTTTTAAAGTTAAATAGAATTATTGATTTTTCTAAGATATTGGTGAAAACTAAAAAAAAATATAGTGTATCCAATGATATTCTTACTTGAGGTGTTAGCTTTGATTTTTGCCTATGACAATGAAACACCTAAACAATGTTTCTTTATAAGAATTTTTGTAAAGATTAGAATGCGTATTTGCATTAGAGATGAATGGTTGGATATATATATATATATATATATATATATATATATATATATATATATATATATATATATATATATATATATATATATATATATATATATTTTGATGGTATTGATTTAAAAATCATATAACATTATTAAAGTATGAAAATGCATAAAGAATTATTATTATAATTTGTAAAAAATTAAGTATTTTATATTTCTTTTGCTATCACATTATATATTGTTATAAAAACATATATTTTTTAAATATTATAAGTTATTTCTTCTTCTCAATAAGAAAATTTTGTAGACTTATCGCTATATATCATTTACTTTTATGTTATTTCAGCCTTATCAAAAAGTCAGTTAGATTCATATATCTTAGATCTCAATCTACTCGGAACATACTTAATGAATTTATATATATTAGAACCTATTTAAAGAATCAATGATCTTATCAACCATCATTAGCACAAGTGGCATTAGCACAAGTGGCAGTGATTTAGATTCTAAATTACTTTTAAATATAAAATAAATTATATTAAAAGAAAAATATTTAATTTATGTATATTCCAAATATCCTAAAAAATTAATCACCGTTTGATGAAAATTACTTTATACTGATATAATCATAAAGAAAAATCAATGGTGTTTCCAACAACTCATTTTGACTCAATTTATTAACTTAATCCTTACTCGAGTAAGACTACACAATTTTGCAAGCCCTGTTCCATATTGATAAGCTGATTCTGTTCATTGCAAAAACATTAGGCGCTGGCGGTGCGATGGGCGCCGATTTCAAGGGAAAAAGAGACCCATTTTCATTTGTGTGGGAGAACAAGAGTGATGGAAGTGGTGGAAAGTGTTGAGACGCAAAGCACAAAGTCCTCATCCCAGGATTTTATTATTGATATATATTATCATAGACCCATCAATGCAAAATGAGAAATTTAGTTTACCGGAATCACCTTCTATTACCGGTCATTAGTGGTCTCCACTGTCCACTCTTCAATATTTATCCAACTATGTCTATACCACATTATCTCCTTGCCATTACCATAAAGTCCACTCTTTAGTACAAGTCATCATAACTGTGTTAGCCAAGAAATGAAGCAATAGCAGTGAGAATCTAATTCTTTTTTTTTTTTTTTTCTCTTCTTCCGTCCTTGTTTTCCACTATTTTATTTCTATTTTATAGTCCCCAATACGTACTCTTTTCACCTTTTTCATTTTTTAATTTTGTTTATATATATATATGGGTGTGTTCAATTTTTGCGATCCCTCCCTAGTTGAATGAAGCTGCGATGGGAAACTCGCATGCTAAAAAGCGTGACACTCAATTTTCCAGAAACGTTGTTAAAGGGAGAGTTCCCTCTCCAAAAGACAAAACCTTATCATCATTACAGTCACCATCATCACCATCACAATCACCATCACCGTCGCTAGAACCACCGCGAGAACCACCACCACCGGTTATGTTTTTTAATACGGGTTCGGGAAAACTATCTGCCAAAGAGAAATATGCTCTAATTCCTGATAACTTCACTACCCTTGAACAGGTTTGTTCAGCTTACTCTTCCTCTTTTTTTATTTAATTTTTTTAATTAATTCATATAGATTCAAATTATCTGGTTGTTTGTTCATGTGTTCAACATCTTGCTGCTTAACAACCCAAAAAAAATAAAATAAAAATGAAAAAAATAAAAACTTGCTGCTTCTCTCGGAATTGGTTAGTTCTCTTTGTGAATTTTCTTAAATGGAATTTTGGGATAGACTTTGAAGCGTGAATTAGGCTCAAATTGCGGCGTTGACTAAAAAGGTAGATAATAGATATTTTTCTTTCTTTTGTTTGAGTGGGGAGCATGGATGATTGGATGAGCAAAGGAAAAAGTTAGGAGCAGATTATCTTTCTCAATATCTTGTCTAAAAGTTTGATTGGATTTTTTTTCTCCTAAAATCTCTTCTGTGTTTGATGGAGACTTAAAATGTGCGAAACAAAACTCAGTCAATCCGATTTAATTGAGTGAATTTGATTTTTTTTAATACTATATATTAATTATTATAATAAGAATAGTTAAATTTCAAAATAAAAATATTTTTATAATAAATAATATTATTATAAATATAATATTGTATCATCTTTTAAATAAAAAATATATCATTAGTACATAATTTAAAATAATTACATTTTCAAGAGAACATAAAACACTGATAAGATTGAGATGATCCAAAACATATTTCAAAACCAACCTAAGAAATGTATCAAATAAAATTTCAAAACTTAAACTTATAAAAGATAATCTTATAACATATGTTTAATATATATTTTTTATTAGTTCTAATTTATTAAAAATTATTAAATCTAAAATAAATTTTGTTAGATAAAAGTACAACTCATAAAATTAGGTGAGATCAAACTATATGAATTACAGGACCGTTTACAAATAACTTTTAGATATGTTAAAACATAATTTTCAGTCATTTTGAGAATATAATGTTATATTATAATTATTTATTTGTTGCAACCTATAATGAATTAAAAAAAGAAATACACCAATAATAATTTTAATTAGTTAATAATATAATTATTTTACAAAAATTAAAATCTTAAATATAATATGATTATTAAAAAGAACAAAATTTGGTTACAGTTTCATAAATATTTTTAATATTTTTATTTAATTAATTATTAGAATTAAAGTTTCACTTCCTGAACTTATACAGTTATACTTAATGTAAACATTAATTATGCATATTATCATAATGGAATTCCAATTCTAAATTTTTAATTAAAAAACAATAAAAAGATTTAAAAATTATATCTACGTTTTAATTTTTTATTTTAAAAAAATACTATCTTCATTTTTATATAAGACTCTTTTAAGTGATTTACACATTTAAAAAATAATTAATTTAATTATATGTTTAAAAAGAGAATATTATATTAATTATTAAAATTTAAAATATTATAAGATAATAATAATTAAGACATCAAACTTTTTGAATAGAATCTTATAAAAATGAGGTATTATATTACAACTAAAAGTTTTTTTTCAAAAAGTAGATTAGTCTTAATATGACAGCAGGGGGCACGGCTGTCGAAAACGCGTTTTCTTCATTAAAAGTGTCAATCATAATCTATGAACCGGAATGAAAAGTACTGTTGGCAATTATAATATGAAAATAAAACTACAAATGACAACTAGCATAATAATTGTTTTTTTAGGGGGTTTATTTGTATTTATTTATGGTTACATAATACTGTAATTGTTTAGTTGGAATGATGCTTAAAATTTTAGTCTAAACAAATTGAGTTTTTTTTTTATTTTACAAGAATAAATTATGAGTTTGATGATCATATATTAATAGTATAAAATAATTTTATATTATTATCTGATAAAAAATAATTATGTATATAATTTTAAAATAATTATTATAAAAATTAATAAATTAAATACATGAATCATGCATATCATTTAAAATGATTTAAAATTAAAGTTTGAAAAATGTCATTATGTCTAAGATTTCTTTTAATAATTTCCTAAAAAAACTTTAGTTCCCTCAAATGATAACAAAATACATATTTAAAGATTAAAGTCATGTAAAGTTTAATGTGAATAGTTATATTTATTCAAATGAATAAAGAAGTTTTGGCTTTTTCATTAAATCCAAACAAAAATGGAACTGTGAAAGGACAAATCATAAAAAATTTAATGTGAATAGTTATATTTATTGGTGACTCACGTGCTCACGTGAAAATGTGGGACCTTTTATGTTTTTTTTTAATTTTATTTTGGTGGGACCACCTCATGACATGCAAAACGTGTGTTGGTCCTAAGCATATATATATATATATATATATTAAATCAGGACCGTTGTTGGTCCTAAGCATATACTTCCTTAATATAAAATTTACATTATGAAAATAATACCTGTAAGAAAGTATTTTTCTACCTGTTTTTGTATAGTCCAGTATATTGTAAATAATACCTGTTTTTTGGACAACATTCTTCAAAAGTGGCAAGAAAAGAAGAAAACTGTTAGTTATATCATCTCCTATGGTGAAAGTTGGAATATTGAATCTTTTAAAAATTTCTTATAACTAAACTGACTTTCCAAATGACATCAAAGATGGTCTTAATTGAACTCATTATATGACCAATATTTATTCATGAATTTCGGTATGTGACTACCCTAAGCTATTTGTAAGTGTGTCCCTTGAAGATTTTGATGTTTTCTTTACTTACAGGTTACAACTGCCTTGAGGAAGGAAGGTTTAGAATCATCAAATCTTGTCCTTGGAATTGATTTCACAAAAAGCAATGAATGGACTGGTAAGTAGTACATAAAACAAAAATTAACTGAGTAATCCTATGATCCATATCCACTGCAAATAGGATCGATCCAACAGTTAGAGGGACCTAAAATAAATTTAAAGAAAAAAAAATACTTTAAAAGAGCTATTTGTTTGGCTTTTTTGCCAACATATATGGTTTTCTAACTTCATAAAAATCAATAGCAAATATTTTTTTTATTGGTGGACCTAAAGCATAGGTTTTAGTTACTTTATCCTTGCACCCGTCTTGTGCAATCCGTATAAAGATGAAATGAACCCATAATTGAGAGCTTATATTGGCATGAAAATGATTTCTGGTTTTACATTAAGTATGTGATTTGGTTATCATTTCCTTTTGAAATGATTGCTTTTTGACTGTTTGCCTACAAAGCCAATGCATCCATGTTGTTATTGAAGGAAGTGTCTCATTCAACAATAAAAGCCTTCATGCTATTGGAAGTACCGCTAACCCCTATGAGAAAGCCATCTCTATTATTGGCAAGACTCTTGCTCCCTTTGATGATGATAACTTGATTCCATGTTTTGGCTTTGGGGATGGTAAGGCCTAATCCTTACAGCTGAAAATGTATCGAAGAAAGTTAGTTTTTCCAATATTAAAATGATTCAACTTCTGTCTCTAAACAGCGACCACTCATGATCAAGAAGTGTTTAGCTTTCACAGTGATCATTCACCTTGCCATGGTTTTGAGGAAGTTTTGGCTTGCTATCAAAAAGTTGTTCCAAATTTGAGACTGTCTGGTAATTTTCATCTTAGCTTATAGTGTTGTTATTTCATTTGTTGAAAAAAAATTGAAGTGTGTACATTGTTTTGGATCAGATACTCATTTATTATTACATATTTTCTTTGTGACACTGTGATAATGATTGCATTTTGCACACTACTATATTATGATTTTTCTTTAAAAAAAATCAGAGTTAGAAAGGATAACAATCCTCATTTTATTAAATATATGAGGATACTCTAGAAAATTAAATTAAATTTCATTCCTTAAAACATAGATAGCATTTGCTAGACACATTGGAACAAATCATAATATAACACATGAGTTCTATTCTACATTTGGTTCATCTTGAAAACTGAGCATAATAAGACAGGTTAAAAAACTGGTACATTTTAGTTTCGTTAAAAAGTTTTATTTGAACAGTCAACGTACCAACTGCTTGTATAGAATAATCAATCTCACCTCTCTAGAAGCAATGATAATTATTAGTTATATAGAATGAAGCAAGGAATAGAAAATCCATTCCAATTTGTGTTAACAAAAAAAAAATGCTCATTTTATGAAATAAATCACATAACAAAATCATCATTAATTACCTATATCAAACATAACATTAATAAACTTAAGACTAGAGTCATGGCTGAAGAAATATTTGTATTTTGCTTGAAGGACCAACATCTTATGCTCCTGTGATTGAGGCTGCAATAGACATAGTTGAGAAAAGTCATGGCCAATTCCATGTGTTAGTTATTGTTGCAGATGGCCAGGTACATAATGTTACTTTTGTGTTTGTATGCATGTGATGCGATTCTCATGATTGTATAATTTTGTTCAATTTGAAGGTTACAACAAGTGCTGCATCTGAACATGGAGAACTCAGTCCACAAGAAGCAAGGACAATCAAAGCAATAGTTGATGCAAGGTACATATGGAATATTGATAATTAAAGCAACCCAAGATGCTTATGAGATTAATTGTTTATTGTTATAAAATGAAAACTATCTAAAAAAACAAAACAAATTATCAAACATAAAGGAAGTAAGCCTCAACATTAAGAGAAATCTAATCATGATGTTAGTGTTGGAGTGCATCACATTGAAAAAATATGGATAAGTTGAACAATATATAAGTAAGAAGGATCTCCAAACCTAATGACTTTGATTTTTGAGTTGGACGAGGTGATAAATTTACTTATATGGATTGTTTGAGGTCCCATCTATTTATAGAGATCACCCTAATGTTTTACTCCCTCGTATTTTGTAACAGTTAGATTAAAACAAAACATTCAGATTCTTAATCAACCATTAATTTTTGGTTTTCTACTTTTTTGCTTCCAGTTCATATCCCCTTTCTATTATTCTGGTTGGAGTTGGTGATGGACCCTGGGAAGACATGAAGAAGTTTGATGACAAGATACCCGCTCGCGACTTTGACAATTTTCAGGCATGACTACAATAGAAGAAAAATTTGAATGGCATTACCTATTTGCATTCTTTGCTATTTCTTTGTTTGTTATAGTAAAAGCATCTCTCTCGTTTTGCAGTTTGTTAACTTCACTGACATAATGACCAAGAAATCAAGCCCCTCAGAAAAAGAAACTGCTTTTGCTCTGGCTGCTCTTATGGAGATACCTTTCCAATATAAAGCAGCCATTGAACTTGAACTACTTGGGTTGGTTCCTTATACACAAGGCTTATGTTTCATTAGATGAAAAGTAAAAGCATATGCAATAAACTTTGTGTCTATTTGGGGGACAAATTTCTTGAAAGCAATGTGGTTTCCTTCAGGTGATTATTTGTTACAATTTTCTGTTTGATGATAATTTTTTTCCTTGCTTTTTTGCCAAAAGTCGTGCAACAGGGAGATCAAATAAAATAGTTCCAAGACCTCCTCCAGCTCCATATTCCCGGCTTGTGCCACCAGCTCGCGTTCTGAGCAATATGCCAACTTTCATGGATGATGAGAGAAACCAAATGGTATATATATATGATTGAAAGTTAGACTGATTCATTATATTCTCCTTTATCACTTCCTAAAAAGTCAAATTGTGTAAAAAGAACAAGTAACTTATTTTGTGGTACACCCTTGTAGTTTGAACACTTTCATAACTTACTCCTTAAACTTTTTTATGTCACTAAACCTATGAATTTTGAGTTAATGTGAAAAAATGTTATAGCCACAATTTTTATTGTGGTTAATAAGGCTAAAACCATAACTAAATTAAGCAAAGTTAATAGAATTTAGCAATTTTACAGAGACTAGGCACTAGAATTGCTCAATTTTATTAGCTTTGCTTAATTTAGTTATGGTTTTAGGCTTATTAACCACAAAATGAGAATTCAGAAACTTAGCAATTATAGGTACTATTACTCTATGATTAGTGCTCTAGTAGAGTTATTGCTGAAACAAGGTTTCCTCTTCTATCGAGTTTGAAGTTGCATAATGACACTATTTCTTGTGTTTTTATCCAACGAAATTTTGTAGGCTTGTGCTATTTGTCTGACCAATAAAAAGGATTTGGCATTTGGATGTGGTCACATGGTGAGCCTCATTAAATTCATGGTCCCTTTCTGTTCTGTTGTTGGATAGTTTATTTTATGATATTTAACTATTTTGGGAATGCAGACTTGTAGAGATTGTGGATCTAGGTTAACCAATTGTCCGATATGCCGTCAGAGGATCACCAATCGTCTTAGGGTGTTTTCTAGCTGATAGCAGAATGGAAAATCATGTACAAAGTAAAATTCAACTAAGGTTCTGTTTGGATGAATTTCTCTTAAAAATTTATGTTTAGATAAACTTTTTCATAACCATTCATAGGAGAGAAAAATAAGAATGTAAAAAGAAAAATTAAATTTTTTCCATAAGTTAAAATCAACTTTTCACTTCAACTTTTAGAGAAGTTAGATGGAAGAACTTCTACAAAAGTTAAAGTGCATAAATTGTTTTTAACTTACAAAAGGAATTCAATTTAGTTCACATTTTTAATTTCTTTTTGTGTAAGAGCTTATGGAATATTTATCTGAACAGGGCTAAGAAGATAAATGTCTTCTGTACATTTGTTGGTGTGGCTTTCAAGAGTGCCCAAGAATGACCATGGTGTTGCATAAAGGTGGTTTCACATTGTAGGAATGATTTAGGAGTTGAGACAATTGTGCATGTATTTGCTAGTTGTTCAATTAGGCCATGTCCCATGTGTTTGAATTTGAAGAATTGTATTTTAACCGCTGCACATTGTACATATTGTTTATATGTACTTATGTTAAAAATTTATGTATGCAGGATATCCATGAACTTATAGATTCTATGATAGGTTGCATTTTGTTTAAACTTAAGAAAATAACTTTTAAATAAACGTTTGTATGTAAGTGTTTTTTAAGAAGAAAATAAAATTTATTTTCTAAAATAAACACAACTGTGTTTTTTTTTAAGTAGAAACAATTTAGACAAACAAAAAAAAATAAGTGTATTAAAATAAAAACATATTTTAACAAATAAGTTTAATTGAATTTACTCGAACTTACCATCTCTAAGATAGGCGTGTCTTAGAATTCCCTAATGAATTAGAGGACAATTAAGCATATGAAGTTCTAACAAATAGCAAATCCTTAACAGCACATGCTAATTAACCTCTCAACCTAGTGAAGTTTTAACAAATAGCAAATCCTTACCACTCTCTTAGGTATTTGCCACTTTCCCTCTTGATTTTAGAAACCATTACAACCCCCTGATCATTATCAATCACATGCTTGCAGACTCTTGCATACATTGGATTCATTCAATACAAGTCATGTGCTATCATTACTCTCCCCTTCCAAGTTCCAAACCCACCTTTTCCTTAAGGCGGCAAGTATCCTTCAATTCATCCATTCCTCCCAAGATGTTTCCCTTGGGGGAAGTTCAAACCAATTGTTGAAGTGAGGAATTGAATAATTAGTTCAACCAATCTGTTTGACAACTTTATGAGCCTTTTTCTCAAGTAAAGAAATGTACTTTATACGTACTTATAACGTTATCCACAGAATAATATAGTATGTTCAACAAGTTTCAAAATTTAGAAAGTTTCTTGCTGATCAATACACCTTAATTAGAAAGCTAATATCTTTTCTGGATGTGATTTTTGAGTAAGTATGATAGTATGAAGATAAAAATTAATTTATATTATTAATTTTTTATTAACTATATTTAACTTCTATCTTTTTATTATTTAAAAAATTTAGAGATCCCCTATTTTATTTAAAAAAAATATGTTGTATAGTGACACTTTTAAACCGTCTCTATTTAATCATTTAAGAAAAACTCATGTCTTGTGATGGTTTTTGCTAACCGACGCTAACACTGCGTTTGCATTTCTAATTACAGTTTCGCAACTCCAGGAATTCAGGATTAGGGACGATTTTAACTGCCGATATGTTCTAATCACATGTTTTCTAATTTTTTTAGTGGATATGAAATAAAGTATGTTAGTAGAAAATATTCGTGTGTATGCCCATAATTTCCAACAAAAATTAATAACAACTTTTGACAATACGATGATTAATTCGTGTTATAGGGACCAGAGGGCAGTTGCTAACAACCACCTTACACATAGTTGTAGTTGTTCCAAACCTTAAAGTAGCGTAATGATCCATCCGACAAACAAGCCTCTGCCTGGAAATTGTGCATGAAGACAAAGTGCTATAAATATAAATTCTACGTGAAGACAATTGCTATTAATTTGAAGTTTCGGAGTCAAAGTTCAAGAACCCGAGTTAGTTTTGTTTGAACACAATTGCCTTCTCAACTTTCCTTGAGCTTCCAAACCAAGTAAAAATAGGATTTTGGATTTGGTCCGTGGACCCCACACCCCAAATTCAGCCTCCAATTGGGATGGCTCTACCTTCTCAGAAAATGTTCACATACACTTGACTCATTTCTTTATTAATAATATCCCACTTGACTCGTTCTCCCTTTTGTTTCTTCTACATAATTACACTTAATTTCAACATTTAAAAAAATCAAAAAGCATAGAACCCAGTGAAACAACATGGAAAATCATACAAGTAAAAAAGTTGTATATATAAAAGGACCTCCATTCTTCCACACTCAAACCCTTATCTACCAACTACCACTCTCTTTTGGTTTGTTTTTGCCCTCTAAAATTTGTGATAAGATAATAATCACCAAGTTTTGGAATTTTTTATTCCCTTATATGGTGGACCTAAATTGGCTTTTTGTGTTACTTGGTTTTGGAGTAAAGGGAGCACCAAATATGTCTGATGATAACACCAAAGCTTGGAATCAGATATTGTTGCTGACAATTGTGCTTGCAATTTGGTGGCTACTGTGTCATTTAGCAGAGGATAGAGAAACCAATCCCATTGACAATGAGGTTGATGATGAGCTGGGGGAGATATTAGAGCACCCCAATGGTGAACTAGACCATTATTTTGATGAGGATGGTCATCACCGGGCCGCTGAGCCTGGTGGCGATGCCAATGGGAGACACGGTGGTTGTTCCATCTGTGGAAATTTTAGCACCACAAGGTGTGCTAGCTGCAAGGCTGCTAGATACTGTAGGGGGTTGCTTTTAAAAACAATTTACGGAAGAGGGTCTCTTTTAAAACAAATTGTAAGGGGGGTCTCTTCTGTATGTGGGTGCCGCCATTGACACTGACGGGAAGCTTGAACCGCCAGTGACAATGGCGGGATAGGGGGTGCCGCTATTCGTAGCAGCGAGTGAGGGGATATCGCCATTGGTGCTGGCGGGACGTGCCAACGTGAACAGTCCCGCCATTGGCACCTGCGGGACACTGATTTCGCTAAAAGCATGCCGCCAATAAGAATGGCGGGACATGCCAATAATTTGATAAGTTCATTTATTCAAATTTACATAAAAAAAAATATTCTGTTGTTTATGAAAAATACAAAAAAATGCTTAATTAATAAAATAGTATCTCAACAGTACAATCATGCATAGACACTTTAGTCTTTAAAATAGTGAACGTGTACTAATTTATTCCTTAAGAAATTATTAATAACCTATACTTATAATCTTGATAGAATATTTAGTCTCCTTTTTTTTTCTCATAAATTAAATTAGGTTGAGTGATTTTTTTCTCAGGAATCAAATTAGATATTACTCTTTTTTTAAAAAGAAGATATTAGTCTTTTGTAGTAAAAAGTTAAAACAACTTTTTCATTAAAATTAAAAATCTTAAATAAAGCAAGTAAATGAAATTACACGTTTAATTAATGTCACAATATCCATTGTCCATTGATCTAGACACTGAAGCAAAGTTGATTAAGGCACTGAATGCATTCAAACAAGCGTGATTTAATCAATGTAAGGTAAACGTCAATATACCAACAAATATTGGATATCTCAAAGTAAAATTGCTTTGACTTCTATAAACGCTGAAGCATGCCGCCAATAAGAATGGCGGGACATGCCAATCTTTATTTCGTCATTTATTTCCCTTAAATTTAATGAAATTCTAAATAACTTTTGTTTGATATTATTATTAATGTAATGGGATATTTGCCAATCCAGTAACAGAATATTTTTATGTACATTTGAATATTTTTGCATTTTTCATAAACAACAGAATATTTTTTTTAATGTAAATTTGAATAAATGAACATATGTCAAATTATTGGCATGTCCTGCCATTCTTATTGGCGGCATGCTTCAGTGTCCCGCAGGTGCCAATGGCGGGACTGTTCACGTTGGCACGTCCCGCCAGCACCAATGGCGGTACCCCCTCACGGCACCCTCTATCCCGCCATTGTCACTGGCGGTTCAAGCTTCCCGCCAGTGTCAATGACGGCACCCACATACAGAAGAGACCCCCCTTGCAATTTGTTTTAAAAGAGATCCTCTTCCGTAAATTATTTTTAAAAGCAATCCCCTACAGTAAATTTGCCTACTGGTAAGTACAGTGAAATTGTTATGTTTTATTTTGAATTTAACTTCAATATATTAATGATAGTAGTGTAATATTTTTTTACACTTTTATCCAATCATTAATATTTATATATGATAAAATTATTATTTTTTAGGTTAAAATATAGTTTTGATAGAAGATTTTAACTCAAATCTAAGAGTTAGAAAACTATAAGAAAATCCTTTTAAAGTTAAAAGATCAAAACAAATTTTGATAAAAAAAATAAAAAATATTTTAGCCTAATTTTTATAATAATTATTGTGAACATTGTATTTCAAATGATTTCTAAACGAACTAATGACGATTCTATATAATCATTACATGAAATTAAACTCATTTATTTTTCATTAAAAAAAACTCATTTTTTTTTAATATTTTTATCTCAAGACCACGTCACAACTCACAATATCACAATATCTTAGTTGCGGTCCTGCGGGATTTTTGTTAAAGTACGAGTATAATAATTAGGGTTCAACATACATAGTAACAGGGATAATTATATTGTTGATTAGCAAGTTAGCATTTTAAAATTTTAATTAACGATACAACTTTTATCTGTATTTGTCCAAAAGAATAATGATCAACTGACACTGTGTATGATGCATACACACCAAGTGAGAAGACAATTCATAAGAAAAAAGAAAGAAAGAAAATGATAATTGTGATAGGTGACCAGAAATTAAGATAGATGTGTAAAAATATACTTAGCAGAATTTTGTCATTTGTCCCATAACAGCCAAGAATAAAACTATTATTTAAAATCTTTGTTTTTCCTATGCAAATTAATTAAAACAGGAAAACAAAAAAAATGTTAATTTTTTATGAATCGATCTGTAAAGTGATTTTTTTTCTCTCTGTTATTTTGTTAATTATTAGCTCAGCGAAATGCCAAATTATTCATTGGAGGTCGGGGCATAAATATGAATGTTCTGAATCAGAGATTACAGCAGATGAAGCAAGACCAACTCATGATCATGGAACCTCCAAGCTTGTCGAGAAGTCTGAAATGGTAAGGTTTCTATGAAAACTCTTTGTTTTTAATGTCAACGCCTCTGTTTAATTAATTGGTTAACTATGCCCATATAATATTGTTATATATGCAAGTTGAATTAAGTCAAAAACTAGCAACTAGCTTAAATAGCTATGAGCTATGCATTATAGGGTCTAGTAAATGAAAACAAAGGGAGGGGAAAACAACGATAGATTAAGAACCAGTATAGAGTGTGAAAGCTTGAAAAGGAGCCAATTTAACTATACAATATGCTTGAATGCTTGAGGATGTAAATTATATTTGAGTAAATTAATTTGAACACTGCATCTTACTTTCACACTCTCACAATTAGAAAAATAGATTTTTAACAATATAAGACTAAACTTATAATATTATTTAATAACTTTCTTTCTATTGACTATTTGTAACATTATTTGAGAAGACTTGTTTTTTTTTTTTTTTTGAGAAACATGATCCTGGACTGAAGGACTTACGATCAGATAGGTTTTTTAACTTTTGACTCAAATAGGTTGTTGGTCCTATAAAATAGAGAGTTTTTTTTTTAAGTTATTTAAAGATTTTTGTTTGGGTATATATTTTTAGTTCTTTGAACATTTTTATATTTATGGCTTTTGGTCTTTACATTTTTTGGTGATTGATCAATATTTTTGAACTCTTTTTTCATCTAATATTTTTGTCTTTTTCGTTCATTTTGCCAGTTAAGTAATGATGTGGTTTTATTTTTATTTTTTTATTTATTTTACTATTATTATTATTATTATTATTTATTATTATTATTATATTTTCTGATGGTTAAAGATTGTCAAAAATTGCTTGAGTAAATTATTCAAAAGATCATAACCATATTCTAATGACTAAATGTCACCATAAATTGTTATATCTCAATTCGAACTTCAATTCAAAGTAAACTAAATCAAAACACACATGCAAATCAAATAAAAAACGCTGACAAAAATTTAGTAATAAAAAACATTACAGTTAATTCATTTCAGGAGACCGATCAATGAATTTCATATCACTAAATGAATGAAATTGAGTGACAACTAAGAAATAGTGGTACAATAGTAGGGCTTTTTCATTCTTTCCCGTCAAATACACACCCACAATGAGTTTGTCTCTTATTCAAGGCCATTCTTTTACCAAAGACGAACCCCAACCTCACAAATGTGACCTATTCTGGCGATGAGGTCGTCGTCGATGACAGTGCCTTTGTTAGCCACCCTTCTCTAGGTGATAGATCCATCTTAGGAGAAAGGTGTAGGAACTTTAAGAAGAGGGTGATGGGGACAATTTGGAATCGGGATGCCACTTCGAAGACTGGTGTAAGCAATTTAAGAAGAAGGCGATGAACTTGGCTGAGGTTGATTTGCCTCTAATGGGTGTGGGATTGCTAGCTGTTGATGTTGCTGATTGCCAAATATGTCTAGTATGTTTTATAAAATTAAGACCTTAGTCTAACCTTTTTAGGTCTGATTTAACCTTGACCTATATTTAAAAGCCTAATTCATAGGCCAACAAGTTTATTTTTATTAATTTATGTGGTAAAAAAAGTGGTCCACTTTCATTGCTTTTAAAAATAAAAAAGAAACAAATGTAATATGCAATAAAAAAAATGTAAAAGCCATTGATAAGGCTAATGTAAAAAGACTATAAAAGGATCTTTAGTGGGAGATCTCAAATTGGGATCTTAGAGTAATTTTAGTGTTAGATTTTGAGTTATTGTACAAAAATTCTTAAGATATGTACATTGTTAAAAAAGTATTTTTTTATACTCTCTCTCCCTAACAACAAAATAACAAAATGCGGGAGGAGAACAAAGACCAAAAAAATTAGACAGAAGGAGAAGAAGAAGAAGAAAACAAAATACAGAAAAAAGACAAAAAATAGACATACCAGCAGAGGGGGGTTGCGGTGGAGGGGAAGGAGGTCGCGGTCAAGGGAGAAGAAGAAAAAAGAAAGAAACCATGTATGAGGAGAGAGGGAGGAAAAAAAAGGCAACCTGAAAGGAAAGGGAGAGGAGAAAAATATTTAAATTTTTGTAATAAATATTTAAAAGTGAGATCTATATGGGACCTACAAAAAGTTATTTAAGATCCTAAAATGATATCTATCACTAAAGAAAAAAAAATGAAAGATCTTTAATCTTGTGACACTGTAGGATTCACAAAAAAAAAAGTAATCTAAGATCTTAATTTGAAATTTACCACTAAAATTACTCTTAGACTACTTTTTGGTGGATCCCATATTGTCACCTAGGATTGAAGATCTATCAAGATCTCTTTCATTTTTTCTTTTAGTGATAGATCTCATTTTGAGATTTTAGATAACTTTTAATAGGTCCCACACGAACCCTACTTTTTAATATTTTTATTTAAATATAATTAAATAAGTAATTAAATTTAATTAATAAAACATGTAATGAAAAAATTTATAAATATTAAGAAATAGGAAAATGAGCATAAATTTAATTTTTATTTATGACTAAATGTTAAACAAATGAAAAATACATAAATTTGATAATAAAAAATGAAACACATTAATGCCAAAGAAAAATTAAATTTCATTATTGTTGGGATTGTGACGTTCCTAAATATGCTCCACTATGTCTGTTTGAAGCTGTTGATGAATTCCTCTTGTATGCATGACACTCTTTGTTTGTAAGTATCTAGCGAAGTCAGGAGAAGCACCACGAGATACTTCAACATTTGAAATGTCATCATTTACATGATAATAATCAACATCAACATTACCACTTAATGTATCTTGTTCGTCTTCGACAATCATGTTATGCAATATAATGCATGTCAACATTATATAATGGCTAGTTTTGCAACAACTTGATTTATAAAGAAAAATTCAACAAATTAAAAAATAGTTACAAATTAAAAAAGCAAATCAAACACTATTCCTAAAAATACTAATTAAGGTTACAATAAATTAATACTACATACCCACTTTACGCTTAACTACTTTGAAAAAGGTTTAATGGTCTTGGAGTTACCTTTCAGACGTTGTAGATGTGTCCTTCATTAGAATATCGTAGTACTTATTTTTCAATTCTTTCTCCCTTAAGACTGCTAGTTTGGCATTGAGAACATTTCTTTCCCTTATTACTTCCTCCACACCAGTCAAGTCCACGGGATTGGAAGATGTTCCTACTTATTTCCCCTTTCTTTTCCTTTTGGTTGCCTTTTGCCCCATTAGACGGACAATTTGAGACAATGTGTCAACTTTAGAATCTTTTATTGGTGTTTCTGGATTAGATGACGATGAATATGCTTCAGATTCGGAAATCTTCATCCTTTTAAAGCAATTTTCAGTAAAATGGTCTAACCATTTTGGTTGATCTTTCAGAAGTCGCCAAGCATGCTCTAAACCAAAATCGCTTCCTTCCAAATGGCATATGGATGAAGCATGACATCGTTATCTGTGCAACCACTTTTCTTCAATGATATCGCTTGCTTGTAATGATCCTTGAACTTTTGCATGCTTAAATTAATTGTTTGTCATCGTGATTTTAGTTTATTCACTGCTCTTTTGTGTAGTTCACCTTAAAATTTGTTATAATTTTTCGTTACTCTCAACCAAAATGCTTCTTTTGCTTGACCAACACCAACAATTGGACAATCATGTGTAATTTTTTTAGACTATGTTTTTAAATCTTTATTTGTTCTAAATTCATGATATCAAACTAGTTGATGAAAAATTTAAAAATATAAGTGATAAAAAAATTACATTTGACTGTCTTAACAACATGAACTAAAAAAAAAAATATAAAACTTTAAAGGATTAAAATAAAAAAATTGAAGACTAAAATAGAAAAACACTATATTTTATAAGTACCAAAAGATATTTTTGTTTTTGACAACAAATCAAAAGGTTATTTAAGCCTTAACTTTTAAATCCATCTCGAGTTGAGTTTCTCCCTACCATGTTCCAAAAAGTGTTTTATATTAGTGACCAACAAAAACATACTAGGTGCAAATAATTGGAAGTTGATAGCATTAATCTTTGGCTTAGAAAATGTTAGTGGCTTAGTGCTAATAAGAGTTGTGATAGGAGAATATCTCTAATGGGTCCAATGTTGATGATGGAGTGGAATCCAAAATCAAATGTGGGAGTGGAAGTATCCAGTGGCAATGATGTTAACACATTCCATGGTTGTGAAATATGTAGTAGCCCAAGTACCACAAGATGTTCACGATGCAAATCAGTCAAATATTGGTTAGTCTCAAACTTTCTAATTTTTTAATTTGTACAATGTTATCATTATTATCCACGATCGATCACATGGATCGATTGATATGAGGTTATTCTAACTTAACTAGTGTTTGAGAGTTTAAGTATTGAATATGCAACTATTAACCACTCAGTCTTAATTATCCATCTTTAGCAGGATTGTCTCCTATGAAAAATACATGTTAACGAGGTTTGGCAAGTGTGTCTACATCCTCAGCAGCATAGTAACTATTTCTATTTCTTATTTTTATAAACAATAGGGTTACATCACAATATATAATATTACGTGAACTGAGGACTTTACCTGTACCCCCAACCTGCCTCATAACCAACAATAGATGGCCTTTACAGTTTGTTCCAACATTTTCCTAGCCCATAAAATATGAGTCATGCATAACAATCTCCATCTTGACAAGTATTTAGCCCTGTGAAAGATAAATAACAAATCCACCTTGGCCTCTGGGGTTGGGGGTCCTGTCACATCTAACATTCACCAACGTTCAACAAGTCTAAGAAATGCTTGAACTTGTCAGTTGTGACTACCTTGGTTAACATATCACCTACATTCTCTAAAGTGTGAACCTTCATGAGCAACATCTGACCAGATGTCATTAACTCCATGATCTTGTGGAACCTTACATCAATATGCTTGGTTTTAGCATGATACACTTGATTCTTTGCTAAGTCAATAGCACTTTGACTATCACAGTGCAACTGGACTCCCCCTTGCTCAATGTCCAGCTCCTTCATTAGCCCTGCTAACCACACAACTTCCTTGCTAGTCTCTATTATCGCCATATACTCCACTTCAATTGTTGACATTGCCATAAGAGATTGAATAATGGACTTTAAACAAACAGGCCCAACTGTAAGAGTAAAGATACCCTGTTGTAGACCTTCTGTCATCCAAATTACCAACATAGTCAGAATCCACATATCCAGCAACTGAAGAATCACCCCGATGACTACCAAACATAATAACATGACCTGTTGTACCCTTTAGGTACCTCAACATCTGTCTTTGGACATTGATCTATAGAAAACCTAAAGTGTTTTATCAATGGAGAACTCACAAGCTTCGCATTGCTCATGTTGAACTTGTCTAGCACCTTCTCAACATAGCCTTGTTGTGAGAGCCACAAACATCTGGATTTCCTGTCCCTGTGAATCTCCATCCTAAGAATCTTCTTGGTAGGACCCAAGTCCTTCATGTCAAACTCCATGCTCTATAGTGATTTCAACTTATTCATATCACACAAATGGTTACTAGTAATCAACATATAGTAGCAGAAAAATAAAAGAGCCATCATCAAAGCTTCTCATGTAAACACAACAGTCATGAATGTAACACCTTGATTGAATTGCACCAGAATGAGAGGGATCCAGAGGCTGTGCAACTATGAGATTGTATAGTTAAGGATGACTTAAAGGAATTAATTGATACTACCTATACTAACAAGATATATCTACTTTTTGGTAGCCTATTACATAAGAACTCCAAAGTTAAGCGTGCTTGGCTTGGAGTAGTAATGGGATGGGTGACCTTTTGGGAAGTTTCCCAGAAAGCGTGTAAGTAAGGACAAAACACGTTGCAAAGTCTTGTGAAGAGTTTTGACCAACAAGGATTTTGAGTGAAGTGCCACCGTGTGAAGTGTCGTAGTGTGACAGTCACTGAGAAGTTGAAAATCAGGGATGTTACAATACTCATATCGCCTGTAGCCAATCAAAAGCATGTAGGAATCAAATTGTTTGTACCATTGCTTGGAGACTACTTCAATCCATACAGAGACTTCTTCAACTTAAAAACCATTCGACCTGGTCCACATTTACTGAAACCCTCCAGATGCTCCATGTAAATTTTCTCCTTTAGATCATCATGAAGAAATATTGTCTTCACATCCATCTACTACAAATGCATGTCATAACTGGCTACCAAGACTACCACCGCCCTGATAGAAGTGTGTCTCCCAACTAGGGAGAAAATCTTATCATAATCAACCCCCTTTTATTATGCATATCCTTTTGCTACTAAGCAAGACTTGAAGTTTTCCCTTTCTTTTGCTGATATTGGAGGTTTCTTCATGTACATCCATTTGTCCCCTATGACTCTGTTGCCCGCAGAAAGCTTAACTAGCTCCCATGTCTGATTCTTTTGTACAAACTTCATTTCTTGCACCATAGCACCCATCCATCTCTCTTTCTCCTAGCTATTCATAGTTTCTTGAAAGGAAGAAGGATCTCCAACGCTAGTGAGAAGTGCAAAAGCAATCAGTTTAGTCAATTCTTCAAACCCATATCGAACAATATGTTTAATGGTGCAACGATCTCTATCTTTGACAAGATTATACTCCTGATATGGTCCACCTAGACTCACAGATCCAAGC
This sequence comes from Glycine max, assembly GCF_000004515.6. Taxonomy (NCBI): domain Eukaryota; kingdom Viridiplantae; phylum Streptophyta; class Magnoliopsida; order Fabales; family Fabaceae; genus Glycine; species Glycine max. The sequence goes on from NC_038244.2 coordinate 19,655,872, forward strand.
TCAGGTATGGGTGTTGCCTTAGGTCTTGGACTACATTGTTTTGCCATCATAGGAATTACCGACAACTGCTCTAGGTCTGCTTGAACCTCTATGGAGCTAGGGGAAGCTCCATCAGACGCTGGCATAGTTGTATCAATTATCTCTAGCAACATGGACTACTCGTCAAACACTGTATCCCTGTTGATCACCATCTTATTAGACACTAAATCCCAAAACTTGAACTTCTTCACACTTTTGGAATAACCTACGAAAATACACTTTTTTGACTTTGGATCAAGTTTAGATCTCTCATCACTGTATATATGCACAAAAACAGGACACCTAAATATTCTCAAATTATTAAAATCAATAGGTTACCTATCCAAACTTTACAACTTTCCTATCCAATGATGCTCGTGGTGATTGGTTGAGTAGGTAGCATGCCATATTCACCGCTTCTACCCAAAAGCCTTTAGAAAGGTCAGCTTGCAACCTTAGACATCAGACCTTTACAATAAAGGGCCTATTCATTCCTGTGCAACACCATTTTGCTGTGGTGTTTTTCGCACTGAGAAATGTCTCTAAATGCCATGTTCCTCACAGAATTTTTGGAACAACAAGTCTGTGAATTTTGTACTATTATTAAACCTTAAGTACTTGATTTTTCTACTCATCTGGTTCTCCATCTCAATCTTCCATAGCTTGAACTTTTCAAAGGCTTCAAATTTCTATTTCATGAAGTACACCCAAATCTTGGGAGAAAAATCATCAATGAATGTCACAAAATAGTGAGAACCACCCAAGGATGAATCTGTAGTAGGACCCTACACATCAGTATGCACAAAATCTAGAATCCCCTTGGTGGTATGTTTCACAACTTTAAACCATACTTTGGTATGTTTCCCAAGCACACAATACTCACACAAGTCTAACTTGTAACTCTGAACTCCTTTCAAGAGTCATCGCTTATGAAGCTTTACCATCCCACACTCATTGAGATGACCCAAACGTAGGTGCCACAATTTGGTAGCATCATTAACAGACTCAACAGATGAAACTCGGACTACAATTGTGCTCCTTAACAGTCTATAAATGTTTCCTATAGTCTGTTGTATTCTCATCACAGTCAATGCCCCCTTACACACTCTAAGGTTATCTCGATCTCCATCAATTATGTCACTAAAATCATTGGCCAGTAAGTTACCAAGTGAGATTAAATTCTTCCTTAACTCAGGGATGTGTCGGACATCACACAATGTTCTCACTCCACCATATCATCCAAAGAAATTTTCACCTGTCTCATTCCAACAACAAAACACACTTTGTCGTTACCTATATAGACACTGCCAAAATTTCCTAACCTATATGGAGCGAACCACTCCCTATTGGGAGTCATATGGTAAGAACATTCAAAATCAAGAATTGATGCCTCTGTCAACTAACTACATGAACCAAAGAGAACATCTCCCTCACTGTAATAGACATCTCCCTCAGTGTGGTAGTCTAAATCGTCAGTCTCTGCCACATGTGCTAAGTGAGATGTTCCTTCACTAGATTTCTTCAACTCTGGGTAGACCCTTTTGAAATGCCTCTTCTAGTTTTATTTGTAACATTCCATTGTTTTCTTTCATTCTCTGGACTTGGATTTCTTCCTTTACCTACAACCAAAACCACAGCCTTGTGTCCTTCCATGTTCCCATTTCCCTTTCATATACAGACCATTGTCTTGCAAACTTTTCATTGTGTTTTGTCTCTATTGAGAGTGAGACATAAGTACAACCCATATCACTTTCCAGACTGATTGAGTCTTATCCATATGTTAAGGTTTTCACCAAATGTTCATAATAAGAAGGCAAAGAACGCAACATAATATATGCCTTATCCTCGTCCTTAATCTTTACATCCAACCTTGCTAGATCGCTAATAATCTGATTGAAGGCATTCAGATGTTGTTGGAGATTCGAACCCTCCTGCATCTTTAGCCCATAAATTTTTTACTTCAAATATAGTTTATTCATCAACGGTTTTGACATGATATTGACTCTCCAATTTCTTCCATACCTCTCTTTAGACTTCAACTCCATCACATGATAACGGGCCTCGCTTGTCACAAGCAAGTGTATGGTTGTCACAACCCTTTCTTGCAACTCCTCCCAATCTAAAGCCTCCACATTATTAGGCTTTGATTTGTGTAACACCTGCAGATGACCTTATTATGCCAACAAATCCTTAACTCGCCTATGCCACAATTTGAAATTCTCAGTTCCATCAAACTTCCCTACTTTGAATTTTTCCTCTAAGTTAAGCGCCATTTGATACCAATTGTTAGCAATAGCAACCAACATTCTAAAAGGAATGAGAGAAATCACATGCACATATGCAAACATGTGGATGATAATGGCTCCCATTCGAGGGGGACACTACTATGTAGAAGAGACTTACACTTGAGGGTGAAGTTATTGGAGTACAAGTGTGAGGTGAAATCTCACATTGTATAGGAATGTGAAGGTTGAGCACCATATAAGTGAATAAAAGACCCACAAACTTGAGTCTTAATGTTTTGGGTTAAAGTGAGGTATTAAGTTCACTTATGTGGTTGCTCATGGTCCATTGGTGTAAATCTCTTATGTATTTACCCCCTCGATTACACAACAATTGGTATCAGGGTCGATGATTTGACTTGGTGACCAGCTCAAATGAGTAAGATGGTGGCGTTGGATCCTAGGCCTAGGGATCCCTTGTATCCAAAGTCTTCTTGATGATGGGTCTAGGCGTCGTGTCCCGCGGGTGGAGAAATAGTGCAAGTAGCTAGAGCATGTGAGCTCTAATGACCACCATGGAATGCTCGTGGATGATAATGGCTTTCACTCGAGGGGGAGGCCACCATGTGGAAGAGACTCACACTTGAGGGGGAGATTGTTGGAGTACAAGTGTGAGCTGAAATCTCACATCGTGTAGGCAGCAGAAGGTTGAACACCATATAAGTGAAGGCAAGACCCATAAACTTGAGCCTTAAGGTTTTGGGTTAAAGTGTGATGACAGGTTCACTTAGGTGGTTGTTCATGACCCATTGATATAAATCCCTCCAGTGTTTACCCCTCTCGATTTCACAACACATGTCATTAAACAAACACAAATTAATGTCATGAAATTAGCTTCAATCTGCATTTGTTGGATTATTTATTTTTTCCTTTTTTTTCAGCTTAGTGAAATGCTTGATTATGGACTGGAAATGGCATAAAGATCACTGCATTGCAAGAGTCGTGGATTCAACTCCAATAGAAAGACCTTGTAGAGATGTAAGTTTACTTCCTGAAATTTCAACAAGATGTCAAACTATATGTACTTGGAATACAAATATGATGGAGAACAATTTATATATGAAGCTAAGGATTTGTTTGTGAAGAAAAAAAATGTGGGAGATGTTGATGGGGTTGATTATATGAAAATGCTTAATGGATGCTTTACACTATTGAAAGTTGTTAAAAATGTGAAACCCTGATTTGCATATATATCAAAAGGTAATGAGTTGTGTGAATTGATAAATTTTGTAGGGTAAAATAAGGATAGTAATTTTTTTCTATTTATTTGAGAATTTTTCAAAATGTGAAGTATACAATAAGAAATCGTGTAATCATTTTTATGGATGTGATAACTTTTGCAATTTTAATATATGATTCCCTCCTCTAATTCCATTCACCATTCAAACATAGCTCATTTTATAGTTGATGGTATTTTAAATATTCTCCTTGCAGGTTGGATTGCTCAAGAATTCATATGAAGAGGAAGAGAATATTCCTTCATCTGGTCCCCTTTCTTTGGTGTTTCATCCAGGTTTCTATCCCTTTTTTCTTTACCTGTTTAGAATTTGATAAAAAATGTTTTATACTTTGGTTAATTACATTGTATGTACAATTCCAATCCTTCATTAATTGTTAGTATTCTTTCTCTTTATTTGGTTGTTATAGAAGGAACCACAAGCTTCAATTCTCTAGTTCCAGTATCACATTCAAAGGTACGATTGACATAAATTTGGGGAAAATAGTAGCATAATCTCTTACACTTTTTTTCTACACACTTTCTCCCATAAGGTGAAATTCAAGTGAGTCCAACTAAATATGTAACTCTAATTCTTCATTTATATTTTATTTTATTTGGATAAACTTCTCTAAATGCACTTATAGGAGAAGATACCAAAAGGGAAAAATGAAATAAGTTTCTCCCATAAGTTGAAATTAGCTTATGTATAAGCTAATTTGTATGAAGTTTATCCAAACAAAGTCTTAGTGGGTCTCATCTCCAAATTATAGACTCGCATGAATTTTAACTAACAAAAGTGAGTGTGTTTGAAAGAAAGTGTTAGTGAGTGTGTTATATGATAAATAATTAGTTGTAACATAATGTCTATTATAATGAAGGGTTCTACCAACAATGTGTTATATCTTGAGGACGAAGTAGCCAAGTCTAGGTAAATTTTTTCATTTGTTCTTGAAGTCTAGTGTGGTTTTGATTTTATAAAAACATCAAACTTAGTATTTTCTTTTTGATGGTTATTGTAAGGAATGAGATTTTATTACTACAGTCAGAACTTAACGAGTGGAAGAATCGAGCGAATTTTGCTAGAGAAAAATTCCAAAGTCTCAAGAGAGAATCTAATTACCAGGTAATTAATAGGTGATGTGTCCTATAAGAATTGAGGGTTGTCCAAGTAATTGAGACATTTAGGACAACATTTCCTTCTTTTGTCTTTTTACAGTTGCTTGTGTTGAAGAATATGAAAAGGAATCAATAGCAGAGGCTGAAACTAGAGCTTGTAATGTGATTCACAGTTTACATGAAAGGCTAACCCACTTGCAGGTTATGGATTCATTTGACTAATTGGATTTCCATTACATGATAGTTGTGCAATTTTTTCTGTATAAAACTATTTGGGTTAATTTAACAACCATACAGAATGTAGTGCAAGAAAACATTGCAGAGAAGAGAAAGCTAGAAGAAGATTTACAAAATTTAGAGGTATGTTTTCTTTGTTTCTGTATTTATTTTTTTGTATTGGATTGTTCTGAAAGTTAACAAACAAAACATAGATGCAGTTCCTTGAATTCTCTTGGTGTTTCTCCAATCAGAATTGAAGTTTAACCTCGATAATCTGCATACTAAAGGTTTTGCATTAAAGATAAACATAGATTATGAAGGTAAAACTCCAATTCTGATTGGAGAACTACACAAAATCATGTAATTAGGAACTACATTTAATTTTTCCTTATGAAATTGCCTTATTTGTAGGTTTCATTGACTGATGAATAAAAGTTACATGGCTTTCCATTTGTTTAGACATACTGCTCATTGGTTATTGTTTATGTATAGAGTGAATGTTCTGACTTGAAGAAACAACTGCAAGAAGAGCATAAATGTGCTCAACGTCTTACAATTGAATTTGACAAGCGTCGTGAGGCTGCACAAATTGCCATGAGAGAAGTTGAAGCTGTAAGACAAGTGTTACAAGAAGAGCGAGAACATACTCAACGAGTTAAGGAGAATTTTCGTAGAGATGTTATATTTGTTGAAGCCAGAGCTACCTTTGCTGAGGTACTTATTGATATCTCAATTATTCTATTGGTTGGTTCCAAATTAACAATTCTTATTTAGGTGACAATTTTCTGAATCTTAAATATTTTATTCTTTGTTTGATCTTAGGAAAAACTCAGTGATCTTTATAGGAAAATCAGAATGTCATATTATAAGGTGAAATTCCGTTTCAGCATTGCATTATGTGTGTTTCTTAGCCTTTTTTTTTTTTGGCTTAACTGTGACACACCTTAGCATAGCCTGTCATGGCATAAAGGAGTCGTTTCACTCTAGCATCTTTATTTAATTCAAATTCCAAGAAATGTTGGATACTTTTGAAATATTCACTTGTTTCATACTTGGTATAAGATCATACTTATCTCACATTCCCCCTACACCCAACTAAAGGACATGTCCCAAATTATGGAAGAATCTTATATTCCAAGATATTTTTCCCAACTAGGAAGCATAATATAATTTTCATTGATAGCCTATTTTTCCCATTCATAACGCATGCCCAGAAGTATAAGCTGTATGTCAACTGTGATAACCAAAATAAGGATTTTGAATACCTATGCATCCTTATGAACAAATGATGTTAATGTAGTGTACTAGTGTTAATATAAATGGAAAAGTGATGCACTAAGGACCAAATGTATACATAAGAGAAAACACTAGATTCCCATACATCTTAGTGGTACTATGGTGATATGAATTGTCAATGAAAGAAGCTTATGTCCTCCATAGATTGCATATACAGTTCTTTTTTCCTTAAGGTTTGGTGGGAAAGGTAGCCGAAGGAGTGTTGAAAAATTACTCAATGCATTTTTGTACTAAATGGATATACATTTCTTATAAAATGTAGGTTTGTTCTATATGCCTCTCCAATGAAAAGGACTTGGTCTTTGGTTGTGGACACATGGTGAGTTCTTCCAAACGCCATTCCTTTTTTTTTTTTTTTTCATATTGCCATACACATGATAACTATGAAGTTATTCTTACGCAGACTTGTAGAGACTGTGGATCGAAGTTATCGAAGTGTCCTATATGCCGTGAACAGATCACAAACCATATTAAGCTATTTCCTGGGTGATTATGGGCCAGTTTGTTTAAACTTATTTGTTTAAAAAAGTTCTTATTTTAATAAAATAAACAATTTTTTGTTTTTTTTAATGTGTTTATCTAAACTGTTTCTGCTTAAAAGCAGTTTTTTGTTTATTTTAAAAAGTAAATCCTATTTGCTTCTTTAAAAAATCACTTATATAAAAGATGCTTATTTTCAAGTTATTTTTTTAAAAAGTTTGAACAAACTCATGTTCAAATGCTCATATATTATTTTTTATGGGATCCAAAAATATTTTGTACATAAAATCCTGTAACAAAGTTTTTTCTACTATTACACATATTCCTTTTCAGACCTCTCTTATGGTTCTACATGTGCACACTCAGGTTCCTCATACCTCACTCTAGTATTACATACTTGTTATATACTCTTGAAGCCAACAAATATGTACAACTTTTCAGCTACACAATTTGTTGAGTTGAATTGCAAAGTACCTGATACCATTGGAAAATAGTCAACAAAAGTGATCCAATTCCCTTATTGCTAATGCAGTGTTATATGGTGTGAAATGGAAGACGGGATCTTTTACTATTTTCATTCTTATCTATCATTTAGAACATGCAACTATAGAGAATGTTAAAGTGTCACTTAGCTTAACTGATAAAATTCTTTATTGTTATTGCTTGGACCATTAATTGATTTCATCCTTCACTAGTATGGGAAGAAATAGAAAAAGGTTACTTTCAGTTATGTAATCCATACTCAAGGATGAAAAGGAAATAGTTGTAGAAAATGTATATGCAGGTTATATCTGATTACCATAAGATGACAGATGTTAAGCAATTGACTAAAGCTTTTCACAGGCAAAATATTATAAGAAATATATGATCTGACTTTGTTAGAATTAAGAAATATCTCTGACTTATGTTAAGGGTTGAAAAATGAAAAGTTGGCATGGATTATAATGGTTTTATTTGGTTCATGGGTCTCCATGAAGTAGATGTTGCAACATGTACTTTTACATATGATTTTTATTTATTTATTTTACTCTATTTCTAGATATAGATATGTACATCATTATATTTTGGGTTTGTACATCAGTGGCCTAAAAAAATTTCATATCCATTATATAAAGGCTAATTAGTTTTTTGTCCTCTAATTTATCATTTAAGTTTAATTTAGTCTTCTAATTTTCTTCAATTCAGTTTGATCCTCTAATTTTTAAAATGGATTCAATTTGATTATCTAGTTTTTTTGTTCAAATTGATCTTCTAATTTTTTAAACCGATTTATTTTTAGGAAAATATGGATTTTGTGGCGGTTTAAAATCACTTAGTGATAATTTTGAACCGTCATAAAGTGTGATATTTTTTTTACAATCTAGATTGATAGACCAAATTGAATCGGTTGTTAAAATTAGAAGATTAAATTAAATCTAAATAATAAATTAGACGAAAAAAACTAATTTAACCTTATATAAATAAAGGAATTGTCTAGTATTTCTTCATGTGAATTTTGACTTTATGATGTAGATTTTGACTTTTCCATTTGACAACTACTGGCATACTTTCTAATTATATCAATACTACTTATTAAAATTTTAAGATCATTATTTTTTTTACCATTTTCTTAAATACTTAAACTTGTTATTATTTTCGTATTTTTCTTATCTTTTTATTCTCTTTAACCATCATTTTCTTCATTTTCACCACATTTTTAGCTTATATTAAATATATATTTGTCACATGAAAATTCAAATATGTCATTTTGATTAAAACTATAAAGGCCCAATTATAATTTTGGTCTCCTATATTTTCTTGCAATATTAATTCTCGCATTTTAGAAAATCCATAAATTTTGGTCTAATATTTAATTTTCCATATATTTTATTTTTATTATTTTGGTTTAATTGAACCTCAAACATAAAATATTTATTTAATATATCATCAATAAATAATTTAATTAATTAACATGCAAAAACCAAAAAAAATAAAGGTATGCAAAATTGAGGATTAGATCAAAATTATGGATATTTTAAAATTTAGAAACTTAAATTGTAGAAAAATAAAATCAGGGATAAAAATCATGGATCAAAAATTAAAGGAAATCAAAATTTTAATTTAGTAAAAAATAAAATATATAGATTATTTCTGCTTTCTTAATTATTATATGTAACTAGCATAATAGTGTTGGGATTTTTGGTAAGAGTACCAAATTGCTTATGTAACACACATTAGTAAGATATTGTCTCCACATAGACTTGTGTCATAAATGGATAATTTTTAGTAAATTAAATGGATTACGAGATTTTGGAAAAACTAAAGTAACTAAATCTAAATCACAATTTGCATAAAATAATTAACTTAAGGAACGAAATAAAAGTAAAATAATTAAGCATAAATATTTGGCTTGAGAATTTCATCAAACACTTGGTATGCAGATAAAATTGAGATTAAATTAATGAAATAAATTGTTGGGGTTTAACTTCATTGGACTTCCTATCATGCAATCACTACACATTCATATTCAATCAAGCTTATATTATCATCTAGAGGAAGTAGGCAAAGATGATAGTCATGACAACAGGGCCATTTTGATGTTCCCATTCTGAGGAACCTTTCTGATGAGGATTCTGAAGGTACATCAAAATGATAATTTTGAAATTTGTTGAGAAAGGAACCAGACTCAAATAAATCCTTGTGATGAAATTCAACTGATATGGCTTTCCGAAGAAACATAACTTCATCAATCTCAACATATCTTCAAAGCATAAAACATTCTAAAGTATATTGTTTCATACAAGGAAAGTGAAGGTATAATTGTTGTTGTGCTAGTGTTATGTCCAACGTTAGGCTGCATGATAACTTCAGTCTTCCATTCTAATGATCTACATAAGAAATTCTAATGGACAGTTTTAGATTTCAACTTGGTTGCATCTTCCAATGCAGTTAACATTCACTTTTCGATGTACCCCTATGAGTGTGACAACATATAGAAAGTGAGATGCTATCAACTCTAGTCTTCAAATGTTCCATTTGTATGATGTGGCAACATATGGTAGACATGATGTTGTCCTGGAGATGCAACAAAGTACCATTTTTAACTCCATTCTGAAGTTCATTCTTCAGAGTCAAGATCTTCATCATTCTAATATAGACTCTGATGCATTGGATGCTCTATTTGTAGCTTTAGATATGTCTTTTATTTAAGGCCTCATTGTCTTGTACTTTTCCAAAATCAAGTACTTAGAGGGAAGCATTCTTCATCATGCAGATGGGCTTCAAGGAATCTTCTTAGTTCTTTACTCTTGGCATCATTTTGAGCACCTCATAATGCATGTACATATTTTCTTCTTAATAAATTTAACACTGAAACACTAAAGCATAATGTTAGTTATCACATAAAACTCATCATCCTTACAATTTGCATTGTTGTCATAATTAAAATCAAGGATGTGGATTCAACAAGTGCAAATACTTTCCAAACAGACGAAAAAAATAAGAAGAAAACATGACAATAAGAGTGACATTTTTTTCTTGGTCATTAGTGTGTAATCTTGGAGCTTTAGTTATGCATGGGGCTTGTTATTCTTACCTCCACTTTTACCATCCTCCATTTTTTTTATTTGTCAAATTTAAAAATTTATTATTAATTTACCCTCACTCTTTTAAAGTATTTTTACCCATTGTTTTAAAACATGGACTAGTCATCAACTCATTTGATGTATTGGATCACTTGTTAAACCAATGTAATAATAATTGAATTGCATGAATCGATTTTACTAAATAAATGTAAATCTTGTGTTTTTTTTATATATATTTGGCATCTAGTTACCAGCATTGTCTTGTAGCTTAGTGGTTAGGAATCAACTACTTGAGTCTAAAGTCATAGGATTGATTTCTTTGGGCGTATTGTGTTTTTTTTATTTTAAAAAAGGCAACATGCAAAAATATATCTCCCAAGTGTTATTAACTTGTGTGAGATGCTTGGTGATGGTGTTGCTTCTTTCAATATAGATATAGTCTTTGAAAAAATACATTTTCAAAGTTTTTATAGTTAATGGTTAAAGAATACCCTTAGGCATAATTAATAATAGATACCTTTATTAAGACTTAATGTGGGAAAGATAATAGAAGCCAAACAAGAAGTCTAGGCCCACAAAAGCCACACACACGCGCACACACACATGTTTTAAGAAGAGAAAGAAGAAATGAGAGTTTGAGAGATAAAGTAAAGTGGAGAGAAAAAGGATAAGAAGATATATAGAGAAAGAGGAGTTGATCTCAAAGATCCTTGAGCCAAAAGGTTGATCCCACAAGTACTCTGAGGTGAGTGAGTTTCCCCCTAGTCTTTTCATATTCCCTTGATCTATGTGTTTTTCCCCTTTTGAACCCTAAGTTAAAAGATTTATGGATTTTGATGATTAGCTTGGTTGAGTATATTAATTGGTTAGAAATGTAATAGAAGTTCTTAGGACTTGATTGTTGAGCTTGGGCATGCTTGGGAAGCCATTGATGACCCCCTTTTTAAAGAGATCTCACAAACTCGCGATTTTTTTAATCATAGTGCTTGTTGGGCGAGCAGTTCTAGATGAATGAGTAAGTACCTAGGAAACTTTACTTGTTGGGCGAGCAATGCTAACTAAGCAAGTAAGAACCCAGGGAACTTTATTCACTAAGCAAGATAAGCCTTGCTTAGCGAGTATAGGCTTAAGAAATATTCATAACCCTCTAAAGAGTTTCTTGAGGATAGTTAAAGGTTATATTGACCTAGTTGTTCCCTATGCTCATATCTAATCATTGATACTTGATATGGGATGTTGTTGAAATGATGAATGATAATCTTGTTCTATAACTGTCTCAATGTGTTGGAAAAGTTAGCTTTGTCCTCTAGGAAGGCTTTTATTGGAAAAAGATATACATGGGAGGGTGAGTCCCATGTTGAAACTTTGTCCCACTAAATCAACATGAGGGTCTTGCCTAGTAGGGTATCTTCTCAAATACCACCCCTATGTCTTAACTTCGAATGACTTTTCGGAGTGGTGAAAACTACTTCCCAAGAGGTATAGTTGATTCTTTTGGTGTATAAGGAATAAGTCGATCATTGTTAGATAAAGTGCTTGAGAAAAGAAAATGAGAATCCATGAGAGTTAAGTAAAGGATCTCTAAAATAGAGAGTCAACCTAGAGTCCTTAGAGCACTCACTAAGACATTATGTCTCATCCCTTTTAGTTTCATGTTTTTAACATATTAAGTAGGTTGATGTCTCATGGAAGGAGCGTGAAGCATGGAGTTCCTTGCTTAAAAGAAGATATGTTAGTTTTGTATCTCCTAATGTATGGGGGTTAGATTATATCCATGTAATATTGGTTATGTTTTGTAAGGCAAATAAACGTCAAAAGTTTTGTTTATGTTCACATTCTGACCAATTGCATGAATGATTGAATAACTGGATCGGACTAACAATACCACCAGTTCTTGGTTTTATAAGCCAATCCGAGTCAATTTTTAAAACTGTGTTTTCACCCTCTTCTTCCTCCCCTTTAACCTTTTTCCTCCTCATGATTTGTACTTCCTCCCTACTTTGTTATGCACCCTCATGTTGCTTTCACTCGTAGAAACTTCACACTCATTCATTGTTTTCTTGCTTTGGGTCACCCCTAATGTATTTTGAATCCCTTGCTCTTTCATTGCGGGTGAGTCTCATTTTTTTGATAATGTGCCAGATGTAATGCAAACTTGATTTCATTACGTTTGTATGTACATTGGTAATAAGTTTCGTATGTATATTGATACACAAACACATTTTAGACTTATATTATTCAATATTATATTAGACTTATTATTGTAATAATGTTTCATCTTAGATTGACCAATTTTGTATTTATTCATATTATGCGAGACTTGTTTTGAAAATTTTCATCTTTATCTATTTTGTATTGGTTCATTTATATCAAACTTGCTTCATATTGATATTGATATAGGTTGATTTATATTAATATTGATAATTGGTATTAATAATAGGTGAAAGGGGTGTTTAGAATTCACTAAACACAATAGAGTGTATTATGAGAATATATATACAACAACTTGTTTTCATTGTGTTTGATGAATTTGTATCTCCTAACACAATAGAAATAAGTTTTTCCTATTGTGCATTGACCATAACAAAAATTTGTTTCTCTTAAAGGTATTTCCATAAAAAATAATACCAAAAAAGTATGGATATGAACTTAGCATTGTGTGGTGTGAGAATAAGTTATTTAGGCACTTACTATTTACATCCCCCATTATTGTTAAGTACACCGCAATCTCTTTTTCTCTCTCTTTATACATCTTAATTACCCATTATACCTTTCTTTTCTTAAAGGAGTACACCCTTGAGAACTGTTTTCCTTTTGGAAATATCTTTCCAAAATATCACATATTTATTCCATAATTATATTTTTGAAACTATTTATTCAGCATATATGTTATTCTAGAAAGACATTTCCAGTAATAACAAACTTAATATCTTTGAAGTTGTAAATGCTTATCTTACACCCCTATGTTTGTTAGTCTTATTTTCATGCTATCATTAGTGTTCTTTAAATCCTATCTAAAATATTATTTTCTTCTACCTTTATTGTTCTTTAAACCCTAATTTTGAATCTCATCTTCACCTCATGGTATATAAAAAAAATACAGTTTTGGCAATGTTATGCCAAAAGCTATACCAAACTTCATCAAGAGTGCTAAAATTATTGGAGAAAGAGGATCGGGATCCATTAAGAAGATCATTCTTGTTGATGCTAAATTAAATTTACAATATGTTTCTTATATTCTTGTCATCATGCTTTTAAATTAAATAAGATTTTAGATAGAATATATATTGACAATATCTATATTTTTTATATTGCCATCCAATAGTAAATTATTATATAACAGAAAAAGATTAAGTTTTGTAATAATTATTTTAAGAGTTAGATCAAAATGATTTCTAATATATATTGATTTACAATGTAAAGTTTTTGCTAACAACTAATATATTTAAATTAAATTTTATGAAGCAATTACATAAAGCGTTAAGCATGTTTTTTTTATATAAAAGTACGGCTTGTTCTTGGTATATTTTTTTATAATTCATGGTATATATCTACCT